>NC_142435.1:117915454-118218484 GCF_059453495.1 Arachis ipaensis | reverse complement strand
CCTCAAATGCACTTTCCTCCACAAAACTATTGGGAGCACATCAACACCTCCCTAGAAGAATTGAGTTCCAATATGGGACAACTAAGGGTGGAACATCAAGAGCACTCCATCATGCTTCATGAAATAAGAGAAGATCAAAAAGCAATGAGGGAGGAGCAACAAAGACAAGGAAGAGACATAGAAGAGCTCAAGGACATCATTGGTTCCTCAAGAAGGAAATGCCACCATCACTAAGGTGGATTCATTCCTTGTTCTTGCTTTCTCTGTTTTTCGTTTTCTATGTTATGTGCTTATCTATGTTGGTGCCTTCATTACATGATCATTAGTAGTTAGTAACTTTGTCTTAAAGATATGAATGTCCTATGAATCCATCACCTCTCTTAAATGAAAAATATTTTAATTCAAAAGAACAAGAAGTACATGAGTTTCAAATTTATCCTTGAACTTAGCTTAATTATATTGATGTGGTGACAATGCTTCTTGTTTTCTGAATGTATGCTTGAACAGTGCATATGTCTTTTGAAGTTGTTGTTTAAGAATGTTAAATATGTTGGCTCTTGAAAGAATGATGACTAGGAGACATGTTATTTGATAATCTGAAAAATCATAAAAAATGATTCTTGAAGCAAGAAAAAGCAGCAAAGAGCAAAGCTTGCAGAAAAAAAAAAGGCGAAAAAAAATAGAAAGAAAAAGAAAAAGCAAGCAGAAAAAGCCAATAACCCTTAAAACCAAAAGGCAAGGGCAAATAAAAAGGATCCCAAGGCTTTGAGCATCAGTGGATAGGAGGGCCTAAAGGAATAAAATCCTGGTCTAAGCGGCTAAACCAAGCTGTCCCTAACCATGTGCTTGTGGCGTGTAGGTGTCAAGTGAAAACTTGAGACTGAGCGGTTAAAGTCAAGGTCCAAAGCAAAAAAAAAGAGTGTGCCTAAGAACCCTGGACACCTCTAGTTGGGGACTTTAGCAAAGCTGAGTCACAATCTGAAAAGGTTCACCCAATTATGTGTCTGTGGCATTTATGTATCCGGTGGTAATACTGGAAAACAAAGTGCTTAGGGCCACGACCAAGACTCATAAAGAAGCTGTGTTCAAGAATCATCATACTGAACTAGGAGAGTCAATAACACTATTCGAAATCTGAAGTTCCTATAGATACCAATCATTCTGAACTTCAATGGATAAAGTGAGATGCCAAAACTATTCAAGAGGCAAAAAGCTATAAGTCCCGCTCATATGATTGAAGCTCTGTTTCATTGATAGTTTGGAATTTATAGTATATTCTCTTCTTTTCATCCTATTTGATTTTCAGTTGCTTGGGGACAAGCAACAATTTAAGTTTGGTGTTGTGATGAGCGGATAATTTATACGCTTTTTGGCATTGTTTTTAGTATGTTTTTAGTAGGATCTAGTTACTTTTAGGGATGTTTTCATTAGTTTTTATGTTAAATTCACATTTCTGGACTTTACTATGAGTTTGTGTGTTTTTCTGTGATTTCAGGTATTTTCTAGCTGAAATTGAGGGACTTGAGCAGAAATCAGATTCAGAGGTTGAAGAAGGACTGCTGATGCTGTTGGATTCTGACCTCCCTGCACTCAAAGTGGATTTTCTGGAGCTACAGAACTCGAAATGGCACGCTTCCAATTGCGTTGGAAAGTAGACATCCAGGGCTTTCCATCAATATATAATAGTCCATACTTTGGCCAAGAATTGACGACGTAAACTGGCGTTCAACGCCAGCCTTCTACCCAAATCTGGCGTCCAGCGCCAGAAAAGGATCCAAAACCAGAGTTGAACGCCCAAACTGGCACAAAAACTGGCGTTCAACTCCACAAATGCCCTCTACATGTGCAACACTCAGGCTCAGCCCAAACACACACCAAGTGGGCCCAGGAAGTGGATTTATGCATCAATTACTTACTCATGTAAACCCTAGTGACTAGTTTATTATAAATAGGACCTTTTACTATTGTATTAGGCATCTTTGATCAGTTGTATGCTATCTTAGATCACAATAGGGGGCTGGCCATCTCGGCCATGCCTGGACCTTCACTTATGTATTTTCAACGGTAGAGTTTCTACACTCCATAGATTAAGGTGTGGAGCTCTGCTGTTCCTCAAAGATTAATGCAAAGTACTACTATTTTCTATTCAATTCTTCTTATCTCGCTTCTAAGATATCCATTCGCTCCCAAGAACGTGATGAAGGTGATGATTATGTGTGATGCTCATCATCCTTCTCCCTTATGAACGCGTGCCTGACAAACACTTCTGTTCTACATGAATTAAGCTAGAATGAATATCTCTTAGATCTCCTAACCAGAATCTTCGTGGCGTAAGCTAGAATGATGGCGGCATTCAAGAGAATCCGGAAGGTCTAAACCTTGTCTGTGGTATTCTGAGTAGGATTCAATGATCGAATGACTGTGACGAGCTTCAAACTCGCGATTGTTGGGCGTTAGTGACAGACGCAAAAGGAGGGTGAATCCTATTCCAGCATGATCGAGAACCAACAGATGAATAGCCGTGCCGTGACAGGGTGCGTGAGCATATTATTCACTGAGAGGAGGGGATGTAGCCACTGACAATGGTGATGCCCTTGCATAAAGCCAGCCATGGAAAGGAGTAAGACTGATTGGATGAAGATAGCAGGAAAGCAGAGGTTCAGAGGAACGAAAAGCATCTCCATTCGCTTATCTAAAATTCCTACCAATGATTTACATAAGTATCTCTATCTCTATTTTATTATATAATATTCGAAAACACCATTATCACTTTATATCTGCCTGACTGAGATTTACAAGGTGACCATAGCTTGCTTCATACCAACAATCTCCGTGGGATTCGACCCTTACTCACGTAAGGTATTACTTGGACGACCTAGTGCACTTGCTGGTTAGTTGTATCGAAGTTGTGACAAATTATGAATGTGTAATCACGATTACGCGTACCAAGTTGCTCACGTGCCAGGAATAGTTTGAGCCTGGACATCACAATTTCGTGCACCAGTAAGCTGTTGACTGTTGAGGATGAGTGGATAATAACTTTTTGTGTTAAGTCATTAATATGTACGAAATTATGGGTAGAGCAGAACTCCATACAAATTATTTTGATGGCTGCAGTAAGTTCATCAAATACTTATACTAAGACATTCAGTAGGATTAATGTTGATGGAAAGCGATTAGTTAAAAGAAGTAAGTATTGAGATATATGCAATCCTATGCCTCAAAAACCAACAAAATAAATCATATATATTAAGAATAGGATTTTAATCATGTATCAGATTAAGTACATATAGAGTACATATAGAGTACTTGTCTGGCATGATGATGGAATAAGAGGTATGTTATTTTTATTATTTCCATGTTGTGGAATAATTTTTACAGTATTTTAAATATGAAATTCCTTTTGTTAAATGATAGGGAATGTTCTTTTGTTTTAAAAAATAAAAGCTTATAGTAAATTATTTTTAAGAAAGCTGTTGGCAAAAATCTTTTTCCATTTTTTCTTTTCTTTGGGTCCTGATTAACGTGTGCTTGTATTGTACATTTAGCCATCATTCACAAGAATTTTGTGTCATGCCATCAAAATCAGCTTTGTTATTATTATGTTCTACACGTTAGTGTCCAACTTGAAAATATGTGCCTTTTGTGATTGGTTTAAATTGTGTAGGCTTTTACAGTGGTGTAGCACTTGGCGTTATTGGGTCTACCTTTTGAAGTTATTCATATTGACTCACTAAGTGTTATGTTTAGAAAAAAATGCAATGTGACTGAATATGCCAAAGTGCCCCCCCTTCTGTTTCTGTTTCAGCACCCATTTTAATAGGTTACAGTCTGTTGTCTCACTCCTTTTAGGTATCAAAGCTTGTTGTCATACATTCCCTATATTCACTCCTTCCTTCTACATTCAAATGTATTTTAAGCATTAATTCCATGAAATTGTGACCATTTGGTTTTGCAAAGAATAATGTTCTTCCTCATTTTAATGTATATTTGCAGGAGATACTCTTGGTTTCTGCTTTATATGAAATCTAGTTTTCTTCTAGATCCACAATAATTTACCGTGTGATATATATAATATAATGATCATTAACCCCAAATTTTATATTAACTGGACATTGTTATGTATATAATTGAATAGCTAGCTTTTACTTATATTTTAAAAAAAATATCAATCACCGACATAAAGTAGTTCAGTGAAACAGGGTCAACTAACCTTCAATTTATATGGAATCCTATTGGGGGGAAGCCTTGAAGTCTTGAGCTACTTACATTAATAGCCAATTAACAGTTACATTGAGCTTTGATATTTGCAAGAATTTAGTTTGCAGGGTCAAAACTTATTGATGACGTGTGTCTTGTAGTGATTTGATTCAAGAGCTGTACCCTTGCATGTTTATAAATTCTAAGTGGCCGGTTCAGTCCCCTATTGCAGCTCTTTCCCATTTCTTGAAGATAAGTATTGCTCATAAGTGTAGCAATGGTCGTATGAGCTTGCTGATTTTGTTTGAAATTTAAAATCAATAGTAAAAATATGTGCATGATAAGCAGCTCTTTCCCAGTGTATTTTTGCTTTTTATGCTTACTATATGTCATTCTGTTGCTCAGATATTCAGAAAAATGAAGCCCAATAAGTAAAACTCAAACTTGTTTACAATTTCATAATTACTAAGGGGCCTATTTTGATTATCCCTTATTTTGATGAACAAGTTCTCATGATAAAGGATTGGTATAAGAAGTGAGGACCTAGAAGATTCATTGGAGTTGTTGATAAAGGGTTGTAGCATGTTCCTTTCATTTCCAAGGCTTGTGATTCCAGCAGCAATCTATGGTATTTCGGTTCTGTCCCATCAGTATTTTACCAATGATATCTTTGATTTTCAGGTAAAATTTGAAACTTATGCTATAAAATATTTGAAGTGCACATTACTAGACAAAACACATTCTCATTTGCATTAATATATATCATTCATTTTAACTTGTGCCGGTCATATTTGGGATGTTTGTGTACAAGGCTGCAGTTCTAGTTCAAGTTAATAGAGACAATGAAGACTTGCAATTAGTATTTCCAGAAAATGAGTTACTCAATTGAATGATATTTTATTTGAAGGGAAATGAAGAGAGCTATAACCAAAGCTATTCACTGCTTAAAGTCCTTCAAATTTTAATGGTTGAGGCCATTGTTGGCATAGTTAGAGTTGGTCAATTGGTTCTAATAATTGCCAGAAGATGCAGCTTTGATATGTCCATTTTTATTTTGTTCATTCCAATTTAAGATTTCGATCATAGTTCTCTATTAATGAACTGAGTTTGATTGAGTTGCAAAAGTAATATATGTAATGTAATATGAATGTAGGCAATAATTAGGGGTGTGACATGGCTTCTACATTATTTTTGGAATGTACACAATTAGCATGTTTATTTGATTCTCAATTTGGTAGTGAATTTGTTTGAAGTTATTTATTATGATGATGAATTGTTGATTTGCTGCAGATTGAGCATTAAGATCTAGTTGCATCTGATGCATTCCATGAATGGTAACCGCCGATGATTTAGATCGAGTCTCCATTTGGAACTGGGAACACCGCCAATACTGCTCTGCTCTCTGCTCGCCCAGTCTTCGTCAAGAATTTGCTTCAATATATGTTCAATTCAGTCGCAGATGTTAGGTGCTCTATTTGACATCAATTTGTCTTTTTCTCTTCTATCAGAAGATTAATAACTTTTATAAGAAGATACTTATGTAGGATACAATATTTTGGTTTTTTTATAGTTTATTAGTAGTAAATTCTAAGTGATCTAATGTATATTTTGATATGGGTATGTTTAATTTAGTATGAGATGTATGAATACTCATTTATGATCATCCCAATATTTTTAGTTCATTATAAATATATTTTGTTAAAGGATAATTTTTATTATTTAAAGAATATTGTATGGTATTATTATGTATTTATTTTTATTTTATAATTTTTGACTAATTTAATTAAAAAAATAGGATTATATATATAATCATATTACTAAATATTAGGTTTTGGAAAAAAAATTATTAGAATATATATATATATAGAAAATAAAAAAAAAACAATGAGGGACCTAAGGCTACACTTATGTATAGTAGCTATAGTATAAAAAAAAAAGAGGGACCTAAGGCTACACTTATAAAAAGTAGCTATGGTATACAATGTGGCTACGCTTTACAAGTGATGCAGTAGCGTTGAAAAGCGTAGCCTATTCTGGAAAAATGAAAGCTGAAAAGCGTAGCCTTTGGTCCTGGACAGCATCACTTGAAAAGCGTAGCCTATTCCCAAACGCCAAAAGCGTAGCCCTTGGTGCAGAAAAGCGTAGCCTTTGAGAATAGGCAACGGCTGAATAGGAATCACCCCAAAAAGCATAGCCGTAGCCCAAAAAGCGTAGCCGTAGCCTAAGGCATCATTTTTTTTTACTTTTGGCTACACTTTTCAAGTGTACCTGAATGAGTGTTTTTCTTGTAGTGATTAATCTCATCTCATTTACATACTCTCAAATTAAAAATTTATTTTTTAATATCAAAATTTAAAAACTAAATCTTTTATAACACAATTCCTCAATATAAAACATAACTCTATATATAAAAAAATTATCAATATCAATAGTTCTTGTCAATGTATCAAACTATACAATGTCAAATGATCACTTCAGCCACAACAGAAATTCAATCATACAATATATCAAACCAAATACTTCTTGTCTAACACATATAATGTTGAAGTTACTCAGTATAGCACATATAACATCAAAATTAAACTTTCACTTACTTGGTCTCTAAAATAGGCAACTTCTCTTTCAGCACACATTTTCAAACTTTCTCCATTGGGAGGAGGTGTGTCATAGCTTCTGCGCCATTCATGGACTTGCTCTTTTCCATATCTGATAGCTATTTCTTGTTTATTGAGATCATGTAGTTCCCCATACCTGAAATGATAACGGTTACAAAATGCTGATTAGATCTTAACATTGTAAAGCAGGAACTAAAAGCAAAAATATATACCTTGATAGAAGCTAACATGTTTAAAGAATCATAATATATACCTTTCCAATAGGGTATGCAATTGGAAAACGAAATATCATCAGCACACGTACAACTGTACAAGTCCCACAAAATTTGAACCAACATAGAGTCCATATCTTGAGCATATAGCTTGAGGGATAACCTAAGCCAAAAGGCATCGAAACAGTTAGTTCTTCAATGTCAAGATTAAAATGTTTGAGTATGACAAAAATCATGAGTTGAAAAAGTATTTTACCTCTCCAAAAGCTAGAACAAAAGTTACAAATAAAATAACAGCAACAACAGGATGAAAAATTTTATCAAGGTAAGTAGGAAGTTTCTGCAGATCAAAAGAGAAGAATCTAGCATTAGTAGTTAGAAGATCAGCTAAAATCATACAATGGATTAGATATTCACTTATTCTATAATTGACCCAAATACTCATGATGGATATTTTTATTTTATAATCATTTTTTACCTTAAGTTCTCACACAACTAACATTGTATTGATGCAAGAGCATCTGAGATAACAGTATAAAAGTTTTAAAAATAGTGTATAAAACTTATTTCTTTGTTCATAAAACTTCTATTTATGTGATCGGCACAAAACATAATTACCGTAAATGAGCCCATTAATGAACAAATTCCCAAGTAAACCAGCATATTAGACTATCTGTAGTGAGGATCGAAGTGTAAAATCAAAGCCAAAACTAAAGAAATTGTTCCCACGGCATAAAATAGAAATGCTGTTGAAAAAAAGAAAACATCAATGACATTAGTTAATGGACTGGACAGTAAAGCAAGGAATCTTAATACCAAAATGTAAACAGGAGTAAATAACAACCTGGTTGAGTGGCCAAATCCCATATTTCTTAGACAGAAGTCGGAGTTTGCTCTTGAGGAGCATGGATGACAATGACAATTGATCCCACATTGCAAGACAGACATCCTAAGACCCCCATCATCAGAAGCCGCTCATTCAGCAAGAAGTGAGCCAAAATAGCACTACAAGAATATAACTGAATATGTTAGTTCTACCAACAATAGTCATAACTCACAGCATTCAAAACAATTAACTACTTAGCATTTTAGCTAGACTAGAGATCTATGTACCTGACAATAATACTGATAGCGCCAAATGGCATAACGAGTATTGCCGGAGCATAAATATAAGCCATAAAGTTTGCTACCTTCCCAACAATCACTGCACCAAAGTTGTTTCAGGGTCCTGATGTAATCAAACAGTCTCATTCTCAAACACACAACCAAGTAGGAAAAAAAGAGAAAATAGGAAGGTTCCTCCTAAACTTACTTAAAACCAGCCATCCCACCAAAGTAGCTCTAGTAAATAAGTATAACCACCAACACCTGCAAATTTCAATAATAACAAATTCAAATTATAATTTGTATGAAAACTACATTGAAGAAATTATTGAAGCACAGAACAGAACAAAGAGGAAAAGGTAATTAAAATTTACATGAACGTAATTTTAACTGCAGAATTGATACAAAGTATACCCCGATTTTAGAATCCAACCAAACTATAATCAGAAATAAGAAAGCGACATTATTAACTTCTTCCCCAGTTCATTAAATATGACTGTCTGAAATGCTTTCCACTTCGGTAAAAGGGTAGCATCCTAGAGCAAGCAACAAAGTTAAGATTGTTTTTGTATTATCAAACACCTTATGTGCATATGAGGACCACTACATTTTAAACATACTATGTACTTTCTTTTCACTTCAGAAAGTTAGAAATACAAAACTGTAAGAGTACATATGCAGAGATTAATGGAGAACCTTTAATGGGTTTTTGACTGTATTTTCTCCAAGTCCACATATCAGAGGGAACTACCTCTCCACCTTGTCTACTGCTTGGTGTTGTTGCTGCTGCAATACAAATCGACTTCTTTTCCTGACTTTTCCTGAAAATAATAATAACTACTTTTTACTTTTTGATTAGTTATCTTATAAATCTAAATCTAATTCAAATAGACACAAGAGAATATCTCTTTGGTATAGCTAGTGATTGATAGAATAGGAATCTTCAGGTGGTTTTGTGTGAAAAGTAGTACTAATTGAAAAGATAAGCTTACTTATTAATTAGTGTTGAAAGCTCCGTTAGTGATTATTGTTATAGTGACAGCCACAATATCCTACTAGCTTTCTATATTGACCTTGAAAATCACCCTCAATATTTTTCTTAGGTTTAGATTTATCTGACACAATCTAAAGAGAATCTATGTAAACTAATAGAAGCATAAAACAACCTAAAAGTCAGCATAAAAAAGAATAACTACAAGAAAATATGAGTTTGAAGACCCTTCCAAGAAGCATTAAAGATTCTAACTCTCAGTATCAGACAAATAGCTTTCTGTTGATCTATTCTATTGGTCACTATGATTAAGTTACATTATATCTATGATATATTTATCATATGATAACTTCAAATAACTAGGAATGTAATGCTCTTTTTTATAATCTCATTTTAACAAAAAAATTAACTTATTGGTACAAATTCTCCAGTTTTTGAATCTGTTCAATCTCTACCACCACTTGGGGCAATCCAGATTAGCTGAGATCCACCCCTATACCAAAAAGCAGAACTTTAATAGCTGAAATCCAAAATAATGGATATTTGACCAATCAACACGAACAATTAATTGAAGAAATTATCTGCAGTTACTTTATATATTTCCTTTTAAGAATTATATTTAAATTTCAAAGCTTACAGGTTCCAAGAAAACATGGACTAAGATTGATAAGCTACAGAATTTAGAATCTATAAAGAAAAAGTTATTAACTCTACACTAATAGATATACCTTAAAAGCACAGCCATCTCCTTCAAACTTCATATATTTGCTTTTTCTTTTTTTTTTTTTCATTTCTATTTGTAAGGGGTCATCTAGCATGTGCTTTTTAGAGTATACACAAATCAAATTCCTATAAAAACAAAGATTATTAAGTCAACTACATTTGTTAAAATAAATATATGGACATATTTCAAATTTAATAAAGAGAAGTATAAAATAAACCTGCCAAAACTGAAGGGCTTGCACAAAGGATTAGTACCAACTCTATCTCCTGCTACATAGGTCTGTATAACAATTGGCAGAATTCAATTTCTTCAGCAGTTACACATGTACACAAAGACTATTAAAACAATAAAACAATAAAAATTATAATATTAAAAAAAAACCATATTTTTAGCAAGATGTGGGGCCTTTTTTTCAATTAGTAATGCAATAACAGCAGGATCTGCTTCAGTCTGGTGATTTGACATCAAGATGATATTGTGTCCCTGTAATAATATTTCAGTCTTAAAATTTCCTCCCACATCTATTAAAATGTTAACAAAGGGAGAATATACAGCAAGCAAATAATCAAATAGATAACTCAAAGGCATAAAGTAAGGATGTTAAAAACTGTAACCTTCTTAAGTCTTTCTTCAATTTCAATGAAAAAGGGCATGTTGCCAACATAAGAATTTTTGCAACAAAGATCCACCCGAATAGGGTAAAGCAGAGGTACAGCAAGATGGAATTCATATTGTATTTAAAATTGATTATAAAAAAGTCCAAACACTTTATATTACAAAAAGGATAACCATTCTGAATACATCAATAATTGCTCTGAATACAGGGTGGAAAAATCAAACAAATTACATCAATAATTTAGGTAATGGATAACCATTCTGTTCAAATAAAAATTGAATAACTCATACAATCAACTATTTATATTACAAAAAGGATAAAAAAAAAACATAAATTGCTTGATAGAGAATTTCAAGATGGATACCTAGAATTGTAAATCCAGGATCTATTCTTGCTTTGGACAAAAGTGTTTTCACAACTTCATCTTTATTCATATATAATTGTAGGAACCTTTCTATCAAATTCTGCATCTGTAAATAATTTTTGTTTTAAGATTTTATTTTATTTTTTTAAATCAGCTTCCTGACAAGCTAGTAGGTTTTGCTTATAACGTGAAACTTTCTTGCTATCATTAATTGTAGCAGATGCTGATCCTGAATCCACAATGAGAGCATCAGTTATGTGATTGTTCAGTTATAGTTCACTTTGGAAGTCGTGAGAAGTTTGAGTTAAGGATTGCAATTCTTGCATTTTCTGCAATTCAATTCACGAAATCCACAGACGAGGTGCAGAAATAGCAATCAGGAATCATTGAAATTATAGAAGCAAGTGAGAAAGTATTCGTATGAAGCTGAACTAGGCACATATTGGGCTTAATAGAGATCTCAAATTCAATTCTCCTTTCTCACAAACACGGAGATTGTCTGAACATATTCTGAACGGAAGTGAGTGAAAAAATTTAAGTTCCGAACCAAACAAGAACAAATTAGGAAGAAATTCTCACCGAATGACTTGGAACGACATGAGAATCAGTTCCACGAGATATGATAGCTTCGAACGCAGCTTCAATCGAAGCTTCCAGAGACTCTCGCTTGCTCGCCTTCCAAATTTCCTCGGCCAGTGCCACTGCATCCGTGCTGAAACCGCGCTCTGAGTGCCTCAAAACACCAGAGAAAAAGCAGAATCAATGGAAGAAGCCGTCGTGGAAGACGAGGAAGAAGCAGAAGATCTAAGCATTACCTCAATGATCTGAATGGAATCATTACTGAATCTCTCGTCCTCTCCCTCAACGATCTGAATGGAATCATTATCCAGTAGCGATGACATTGAGATTTTAGGGTTTTAGAGAGATCTCACTCTCCTTCATCCTCTCTCTCGAAGCGCTGTTTTGATTTTTTTTTTTATATGGACTGAGTGAATATTTATTTTGGGTTGGATTTTTTTATAACTGATTGGATTGAGAGTAGTGGGAGTTTTTGTTAATTATTTAACGAGGTTTTATAATTTGTCACAAATAAAATATATTATGGAGGTTTTTAGTAACCCCCATTAAAAAACTACCACAAACAAATAAAAATTTTGTAGTGAGATAAAGTTAATTAGCACGTGAGTAAAATGGTTTTTTATTTTTTCTATTATCTTTACTGTTACACATAGAAATTTTCCAAACAAACTAAAAAGTAACAATCTATTTGTATTTTTTTAATGATGCCAAAACAAGTACTAAGAAATATACTTATTCTTCATGTTATTATTATTATTATTATTATTATTATTATTATTATTATTATTATTATTATTATTATTATTATTATTATTATTATTATTAGTAAATTTTTTTATTATTTCAAAAATAAATAAATATTTATAAGTTTACCTATTTTAATATTTTACTACTTCTTCTTTTACTTCTTCTTCTTCTTCTTCTTCTTCTTCTTATTATTATTATTATTATTATTATTATTATTATTATTATTATTAAGAACTATATCCTATTATTATTAATAATTTTTTTTATTATTTCAGAAACAAACAAATATTTATAAGTTTATCTATTTTAATATTTTAATTCTTGATATTTCTGTTACAATAAACATTCTTGTTATTATATTATTATTATGGCAACATAAACTCATTATAATAAAAATTTATTATTGTTCCCATTATTATTATTGCCATTGTGATTACTTTATTATTAAGACCGATATCCCCTATCATTTTAGTACGTTGTCCATTATTCTTGTCCATATTATTATTATTATTATTATTATTATTATTATTATTATTATTATTATTATTATTATTATTATTATTATTTCAAAATTAAAAAAATCAACACCAAATTTAATTTCTTTAATATTTTTATTCTTTAGATTCCTCCCGCTATAATCATTCCGGTGATTATACTATTTTTTTGGCAATATATACTCATTATAATAAATATTATTATTATTATTATTATTATTATTATTATTATTATTATTATTATTATTATTATTAATTCAGAATAAAAGACGTATATAGGATTTGGTTTTTCACAATTTCAAACACTTGCAAAATAAAAGTATCCTTCTTATAAAATACCCCAGCGTCTGCGCCTCACATCTTCTTCACAATCCTTATACACTTCAGTCCTACCTCACAGCTCTGAATACATTGAACCAAGTCCCCCCCCCCCCCACCAAGAGAAGTTCTCACCTCTCGCGCTTTGGCCTGCGTTTGCTGTCGCCGACGAGGACTGCTCATCTCACGTCGCATTCTCAGTCTGTAGAAGCTGCCAGTCGCGTCGCTGTCTCTGCCCGCGTGGTCGTCATCGGTTCGAGACAGCTGTTGGCCCGTCCTCTCTGCTCCGATAACCACCCCTTTCTTTCAATAAAATGTGTGATGTTAAAATGTGATTACAGTAGGTGTTCTTATTGTAAATGGAGTTTGTGTATGTTTCGTTATGTTTACCTTACTCCTTTGTCTTCTTATCAAATTAGGTAATTTCTAAAGAGATGAGAAATTTTATCAAAGTCCTATCATGATAACCAATGCTCTGAACCTTCCAATTAATCATGTCTCATCTTTTGCTGAAATCCTACTCCAATTAATCATCTCATCTGTTACCAAACGCACCTCGCCTATAAAGTAAATTGATTTGTGTATTTGACCAATTTGTGAATACTTGTCCTTCTTTCATTTAGAACTTGTATTTAATTGGGTGGATGAGGTAAATATATTATGATTATTGAGATCATGATGAGAAATTTTTAGTTTGTGATATATACAAGAGTTTCATTTGATTATCCCAAAACTATAATAATAAACTTTCTTGCTATACATGGATTATTTGCAAAATAGAGTTTGATATCCAAGAAAAAAGTTTTTAACATGGTTAGACTTAGTACTAAGGATGAGAAATTATGATTTGTGTATTTGACCAATTTGTGAATACTTGTCCTTCTTTCATTTATTTAAAATACTCTTAATTGGATCTAAAATGACTTGATTTTTTTCTGCATTCCTGGTATTCAGACATTAAGATAGCTAGGAAAGGTTGTTACACGAAAAAACCAAAACTCAGACCAGCATGTCAGCATCCTCAAGCGGCTCCGCTTCCGGCTTCAGCTTCCCACCATGATGTCGCTCAAATTCTCCCGGCCAGTGGTGATGGTGTCCCAGCAACTTCACACCCGTACCGTCCACCGCGCAGTGAACGAAGGCCTGCTCCACAGATGAGCACAAGTAGCATTCACAACTCGGAGCCATGCCACGAAAACTTGGACGCTAATGCAGATGAGGTAGATTCTCTTGATCAAGAAGTTGATGACCAATCCTTTGTTGCTTCCGGAGCTCAGAGTCGCAAAGGACGCAAGACTACAGAGTTTTGGACAATTAAGAACATCAGTAACATATTCAATTATTTTTCTTTCTTCAATTCGAGTTAGACCCCATGTTATGTATTATTTTTCGTGCATAATGTCCACAACGGAGACACACATAAGGTATTAAATTTGGCTTATAGATGCCGACGGCACAATCAAGCCCGCAAAATTAAGCGTGAGGGAGGCTATGGAACGGCCTAACGGTAGAAGGATCGTGCTCAAGTTCAACAACGCAAAGCAACCAATTGGAGACGAAGCTGGACTGTTGAGTGGCGTGCTTGGTCTGCTGGGATCTGACTATGAAAAATTTTATATCTTTGAGGAAAGTTGGCGTAAGATTATCACTAAAAACAAGGTTTATAACGAATATGTCAAGGTAAAATTTTATATCCCCTTTGAATTAAATCTGCTTATTTTTACAATAATTGACAAATTGTATTATCTTTGTAGCAAATTTTCTACTTTGATGAAGATAACGAAGGAACTATCAAGAAAAATATTTTGAAAAGCATAGGGAAGTCTTGGAAGAAAACAAGGTTGAGGTTGTATAATATTTTTTACGAGCCAACATTCACGACTGAACAAAATATTGAGCATCGTCTGCCAGGTATTGATTGAGAGCATTAGAGATGGTTCCTTGACTATCGCGCCAAAGCTGAGTGATGAGCGGATAATTTATACCCTTTTTGGCATTGTTTTTACATAGTTTTTAGTATGTTTTAGTTAATTTTTATCATGTTTTTATTAGTTTTTATTCAAAAATCACATTTCTGGACTTTACTATGAGTTTGTGTGTTTTTCTATAATTTTAGGTATTTTCTGGCTGAAATTGAGGGACCTGAGCGAAATCTTATTCAGAGGCTGAAAAAGGACTGCAGATGCTGTTGGATTCTGACCTCCCTGCACTCGAAGTGGATTTTCTGGAGTTACAGAAACCCAATTGGTGTGCTCTCAATTGCGTTAGAAAGTAGACATCCTAAAATTTTCAACAATATATAATAGTCCATACTTTGCCCCAGATTTGATGGCCCAAACTGGCGTTCAAAGTCAGCCTAAAAATTCTGGCGTAAAACGCCCAAACTGGCACCAAAGCCGGTGTTTAACTCCAGAAACAGTCTAAGCACGAAAAAGCTTCAATTCTCAGCCCAAGCACACACCAAGTGGGCCCCGAAAGTGGATTTCTGCACTATCTGCATTTAGTTACTCAGTTTCAGTAAACCCTAGTAACTAGTTTAGTATAAAAACTACTTTTAGAGACTTATTTATCTATCTTGGGATCACTTTTGATCTTGAGAACCATATAGACTATTGTACACATTTGGAGGCTGGCCTCACGGCCATGCCTAGACCTCTTTCACTTATGTATTTTCTACGGTGGAGTTTCTACACCCCATAGATTAAGGTGTAGAGCTCTGCTATTCTTCATGAATTAATGCAAGTACTATTGTTTTTCCTTCAATTCATGCCTACTTCTTCTCCAAGATATACTCTTGTTCTTAATTCAGTTAAGTCAGAATGAAGGGGTGACCCGTGACAATCACCCACTATCTTCGTTACTCGCTTAGCCAAGATTCGCGTGCCTGACAACCACAAGCGGTCTACATGATGTTCAACGTAGTCATTGGACGACAGCCGGAGTATATTCTCTTGGGTCTCTAATCAACGATTCACATCGTTTCTCCTGACAACAGAGCATCTGAATTTGATATTAGAACCTTCGTGGTATAGGCTAGAACCATTGGCAGCATTCCTGAGATCCGAAAAGTCTAAACCTTGTCTATGGTATTCTGAGTAAGATCTGGGAAGGGATGACTGTGACGAGCTTCAAACTTGCGAATGTTGGGTGCAGTAACAGTGTGCAAAAGGACAATGGTCCTATTCCGACGCTAGCGAGAACCGACATATGATTAGCCGTGCGGTAGCTGTACATGGTATTTTTCATCCGAGACGAGAAATCCGATAGTTGATTAGCCGTACAGAGATCGTACATGGATTTGTTTTCATCCAAGAGGATCATACAGCTTGCCATGGAAGGAGGTAACGCATGGTTGGAAGAAGGCAATAGGAAAGCAGAGGTTTAGAAGTAACAAAGCATCTCCATACGCTTATCTGAAATTCCCACCAGTGAATTACATAAGTAACTTTATTTTATTTTATGTTTTATTTATATTTTAATTATCAAAATCTCATAACCAATTTAATCCGCCTAACTGAGATTTACAAGGATGACCATAGCTTGCTTCAAGCCGACAATCTCCGTGAGATCGACCTTTACTCACATAAGGTTTATTACTTGGACGACCCAGTGCACTTGCTGGTTAGTTGCATCGGAGTTGTGAAAAGTGTGAATCACAATTTCGTGCACCAAGTTTTTGGCACTGTTGCCGGGGATTGTTCGAGTTTGGACAACTGACGGTTCATCTTGTTGCTTAGATTAGGTAATTTTATTTTATTTTTAAGCTTCTTATTTTTATATTTCAAAAAACTCAAAAAAAATTTTTAAATGTTTTCAAAAAAAAATGTTCTTCAGAATTTTTAAGAACGAATTCTAGAGTTTCATAAGATATGTTGAAGCCTGGCTGGCTGTTTAGCCATGTCTAATTCTTTTGGACTGAGGCTTCCACTTCTCATTGACATGCTTGTATGTTTTATGCTAAAGCTTGGCTGGCTATTTGGCCATGTCTAATTCTTTTGGACCGAAGCTTTCACTTAAAGCTTGGCTGGCCATTGGCCATGTCTAATTCTTTTGGACCGAAACTTTAGACTAACATTGCATGATTTTTGGAATTCTTATTAAAAATTTTGTATCACTTTATTTTTTTTTCCTAATTAATTTTCGAAAAATACCAAAAAATTAATAAAATCATAAAAACCAAAAATATTTTGTGTTTTTTGTTTGAGTCTAGTGTCAAATTTTAAGTTTGGTGTCAATTGCATCTTTTTAATTTTTCTTAAAATTTTCGAAAATTCATGCATGGTGTTCTTCATGATCTTCAAGTTGTTCTTGATGATTGTCTTTGTTTAATATTGTGATTTTCTTGTTTTGTGTTTGTTGTTGTTTTTCATATGCATTTTCAATTTGTTAGTGTCTCAACATTAAAAATTTCTAAGTTTGGTGTCTTGCATGTCTTTCTTTTCTTAAAAATTTTCAAAAATAAGTTCTTGGTGTTCATCTTGATCTTCAAAGTGTTCTTGATGTTCATCTTAACATTCAAAGTGTTCTTGCATATTTTTCTTATTTTGATTCATAATTTTTATGTCTTGTGTCATTTTTGTGTTTTTCTCTCTCCTCATAAAAATTCAGAAAAATAAAAAATATATCTTTCCCTTATTTCACTCATAAATTTTGAAATTTTGGATTGACTTAGTCAAAAATTTTTAAAATTTAGTTGTTTCTTATGAGTCAAGTCAAATTTTCAATTTAAAAATCCTATCTTTTCAAAACTTTTTCAAAAATCAAATCTTTTTTATTTTTTTTATATATTTTCGAAAACTTTAAAAATTTGATTTTCAAAATCTTTCTCTTATTTTTATTTCATAATTAATGCTAAAAATTAATGTTTAGATTCAAAAATTTTCAAGTTGATACTTGCCTATTAAGAAAGGTTCAATCTTTAAATTCTAGAATCATATCTTTTAGTTTCTTATTAGTCAAGTAATCAACTTTAATTTCAAAAATTAAATCTTTTTAATTTCCTTTTCAAATCTTTTTCAAAATTTGATTTCAAAATCTTTTTCTAACTTCCTATCTTTTCAAAATTGATTTTCAAATCTTTTTCAATTAACTACTTGACTTTTTGTTTGATTTTAAAAGTTTACTAATTCTTATCTTTTTCAAAACCACCTAACTACTTTTCTCTCTCTAATTTTTGAAAACTCCTCACCACTTTTTCAAAATTCTTTTTTAATTAACTAATTATTTTAAATTTTAATTTAATTTTATTTCTCTTCTTAATTTTTGAATTCTAACTAATAATTAAAATAAAAATAAAAATATTTTTCTTTTCTTTTTAATTATTTTCGAAAACTCTCTCTCTCATCCCTTTCTATTTATTTTATTTATTTACTAACACTTCTCTTCTTCTTATAATTCGAACCCTCTCTCCCCTCTGTGTTCGAATTCTCCATCTCTTCTCTCTACATCATTCTTCTATTCTTCTCTTCTTCTACTCACATAAAGGAATCTCTATATTGTGACATAGAGGATTCCTCTTCTTTCTTTGTTCTCTTCTTTTTCATATGAGCAGGAACAAGGATAAGAATATTCTTGTTGAAGCTGATCCTGAACATGAAAGGACTCTAAAGAGGAAGCTAAGAAAAGCTAAAGCACAACACTCTGGAGAGGACTTAACATAAATTTTCGAAAAAGAAGAAGTTATGGCAGCCGAAAATAACAACAATGGTGGAGATGCAAGGAAGATGCTTGGTGACTTTATTGCACCCTCCTCTGACTTCTGTGGAAGAAGCATCTCAATTCCTGCAATTGGAGCATATAACTTTGAGCTTAAGCCTCAATTAGTTTCTTTAATGCAGCAGAAATGCAAGTTTCATGGACTTCCATTGGAAGATCCTCATCAGTTTTTAGCTGAATTCTTGCAAATCTGTGACACTGTGAAGACCAATGGGGTTAATCCTGAGGTCTACAGACTTATGCTTTTTTCTTTTGCTGTAAGAGAGAGAGCTAGGACATGGTTGGATTCACAACCTAAAGAAAGCCTGAACTCTTGGAAAAAGTTGGCCAATGCTTTCTTGGCCAAATTCTTTCCACCTCAAAAGTTGAGTAAGCTTAGAGTGGAAGTCCAAAACTTCAGACAGAAGGAAGAAGAATCCCTCTATGAAGCTTGGAAATGATACAAGCAATTGATCAGAATGTGCCCTTCTGGCATGCTTTTAGAATGGAGCATCTTATGTATATTCTATGATGGTCTATCTGAATTGTCCAAGATGTCATTGGACAACTCTACTGGTGGATCTCTTCATCTGAAGAAGATGCCTGAAGAAGCCCAGGAACTCATTGAAATGGTTGCATATAACCAGTTCATGTACACTTCTGAAAGGAATCTTGTGAATAATGGGACAATTCAGAAGAAATGAGTTCTTGAGATTGATACTCTGAATGCCATATTGGCTTAGAATAAAATATTGACTCAGTAAGTCAATATGATATCTCAGAGTCTGACTGGAATGCAAGCTGCATCCAGTAATACTAAGGAAGCCTCCTCTGAAGGAGAAGCCTATGACCCTGAGAATCCTAGAATGGAAGAAGTGAATTACATGGGAGATTCCTATGGTAACACTTACAATCCTTCATGGAGGAATCGTCCTAATTTGTCATGGAAGGATCAACAGAAGCCTAATCAAGGCTTCAATAATAATAATGGTGGAAGAAATAGGTTTAGCAATAGCAAACCTTTTCCATCATCTTCTCAGTAACAGACAGAGAATTCTAAGCAGAGCCACTCTGACTTAGCAACTGTAGTCTCTGATCTATCTAAGACCACTCTCAGTTTCATGACTGAAGCAAGGTCCTCCATTAGAAATTTAGAGGTACAAGTGGGTCAGCTGAGTAAAAGAGTTACTGAACTCCCTCTTAGTACTCTCCCAAGCAATACAGAAGAGAATCCAAAGAGAGAGTGCAAGGCCATCTACACGTCCAACATGGCCGAACCTGTAGAGGAGGGAAAGGCAGTGATTTCCAGTGAGGAAGACCTCAATGGACGTCCACTGGCCTCCAAGGAGTTCCCTAATGAGGAACCAAAGGAATCTGAGGCTCATATAGAGACCATAGAGATTCCACTGAACATACTATTGCCATTCATGAGCTCTGATGAGTATTCTTCCTCTAAAGAGGATGAAGATATTATTGAAGAGAAAGTTGCTCAGTATCTAGGAGCAATCATGAAGCTGAATGCCAAGTTATTTGGTAATGAGACTTGGGAGGATGAACCTCCATTGTTCATCAATGAACTGAATGATCTGGTTCAACTAAAATTACCTCAGAAGAAACAGGATCCGGGAAAGTTCTTAATACCTTGTACCATAGGCACCATAACCTTTGAGAAGGCTCTGTGTGACCTGGGGTCAGGGATAAACCTCATGCCCCTCTCTGTAATAGAGAAACTAGGGATCTTTGAGGTGCAAGCTACAAGAATCTCACTAGAGATGGCAGACAATTCAAGGAAACAGGCTTATGGACTTGTAGAGGATGTCTTAGTAAAGGTTGAAGGCCTGCACATCCCTACTGATTTCATAATCCTAGACACTGGAAAGGAAGAGGATGATTCCATTATCCTTGGAAGACCCTTCCTAGCCACATCAAGAGCTGTGATTGATGTGGACAGAGGAGAGTTAGTCCTTCAATTGAATGAGGACTACCTTGTGTTTAAGGCTCAAGGATCTTCTTCTGTAACCATGGAGAGGAAGCATGAAAAGCTTCTCTCAATACAGAGTCAAACAGAGCCCCCACACTCAACTTCTAAGTTTGGTGTTGGGAAGCCAACACCATTAAGCTCTAAGTCTCTGTGAAGCTCTCTAAGAGCTCACTGTCAAGCTATTGACATTAAAGAAGTGCTTATTGGGAGGCAACCCAATGTTATTTAATTATATTTATTTGTTTTCCATTGTTATTTTATGTTTTCTTTAGGTTGATGATCATGTGAAGTCACAAAAACAACTACAAAATTAAAGCGAAATCAAAAACAGCATCAAAAATAGAACACCCTGGAGGACAGGCTTACTGGCATTTAAATGCCAGTAAGGATAGCAAAATGGACGTTTAACGCCCAGTCTTGCAGCATTCTGGGTGTTAAATGCCAGAATGGGTAGCATTCTGGGCGTTTAACACCAGAAAAGGGTGTCTGGATGGCGTTAAACGCCAAAAAAGGGCAGCAGGCTGGCGTTTAACACCAGGAAAGGTAGCAGAGCTGGCGTTAAATGCCAGATTTGGCACACAATGGGCGTTTAAATGCCAGAATGGTGCAGGGACTTGAATTCCTTGACACCTCAGGATCTGTGGACCCCACAGGATCCCCACCTACCCCACCTCTTCTTTTCTCCTCTTCACACCTTTTCATAACACTCTTTCCCATACACCCTTGACCAATCACCTCAATACCTCTTCCCCAAACACCCTTCACCTATCAAATCTTACCCTCTTTCCCACAATCTCTTCACCACTCACATCCATCCTTCATAAAACCCCACCTACCTCACCATTCAAATTCAAACCATTTCCCTCCCAAACCCACCCCCTTCATGACCGAATTCCCTCTCTCCCTTACCCTATAAATACCCCTCGTCACTACCTTCAATTTCACACAACATACACACTACTACCCCCCTTGGCCGAACCCAAACCAACACTCCATCTCCTCCATTTCTTCTTCTTCTCCTCCTTTCTTTCTTCTTTTGCTCGAAGACGAGCAAACATTTTAAGTTTGGTGTGGAAAAAGCTCTGCTTTTATTTTGTTTTTCCATAACCATTAATGGCACCTAAGGCCGGAGAAACCTCTAGAAAGAGAAAAGGGAAGGCAATTGCTTCCACCTCCGAGTCATGGGAGATGGAGAGATTCATCTCAAAGGTCTATCAAGACCACTTCTATGAAGTTGTGGCCAAGAAAAAGGTGATCCCCGAGGTCCCCTTCATGCTCAAAAAGAGTGAATATCTGAAGATCCGATGTGAGATTTGAAGAAGAGGTTGGGAAATTCTCACCAACCCCATCCAACAAGTCGGGATCTTAATGGTTCAAGAGTTCTATGCCAATGCATGGATCACTAAGAACCATGATCAAAGTGAGAACCCGAACCCAAAGAATTGGCCCACAATGGTTTGGAAGAAATACTTGGATTTCAGACCGGAAAATGTGAGGTTGGCATTCAACTTGCCAATGATGCAAGAAGATCTTTACCCTTTCACTAGAAGGGTCAACTTTGATCAAAGGTTGGACCAAGTCCTCATGGACATCTGTGTGGAAGGAGCTCAATGGAAGAGAGACTCAAGAGGCAGGCCGGTTCAATTAAGAAGGCTTGACCTCAAACCCGTGGCTAGGGGATGGCTAGAGTTCATCCAACGCTCTATCATTCCTACTAGTAACCGGTCTGAAGTTACTGTGGACTGGGCTATTGATGAGACACAGAAGTTGGTGAATTAAAAATTATTAAAATAGTTACGTTGCAAGTATAGTTCTTAACTCACTGAAAATCTGCCTATCAATTTAGAGATATGTCACAGAGAGTTTAAATTAAAAATTACTGGGAGTTGGAGTCCCAGGTCGTCTCCCAACGAGTTGCAGAAAAGTGTGCTATTTTATTAATCAGATGTTCCAAAAAGTTGAGTTGAGTAGATAGAAAATTAAATTGAGAAAATTTAAATAATATGAATAAAAGCCTTGACTGGGAGTTGATTAGTTGGAATCTCTATTATTGATGGGATGATTTCAAGATTAATTTATAATTAATGGTTGTTCTATTTAGTTATCCTTTACTAGGTAAAGGAAAGTCAAACAAGTTGGAATTCTAGATCTATTCACGAGTTGCAACCCACTTAGTTCAAAGGGATTGGTGTTAGTGACTGGATAGCAATCCAATAGTTAACCCAATTACAAATTCTCTTTCAATCCTTCCAACTCAAGAGTTCCTTTCAATCAACTCCCCATCAAGTGAAGAAACTACTCGCTCATTATAAATAATAAATCCATAACATATGAAAGAGAATTAAAAGAAGACATGATTATTGGAATGGAAAATAAATTAAAATGGAAGAATTAATCCTTGTATTAAATAGTCATGAAAGTATTCAAATGACAAAATTGAACAAAGCAAAGAACATAGAAGAATAAAACCAAGTTAAGAGAACGAACTAGAATGACGAAGTCTTGATGAGGAAATAACTCTTCTCAATGTTCCAATGCTAAGACCAATTAAAAATTAAAATTCTAAAACCTAGAGAGAAAAACCTAAAGGAGTAAAACTAGATCTAAAACTGAAAACTATGTAGAATGAATGTTGTCTTTTGTTTCTGCATATTCTCTGGCTCTAGTCTGCTGTTCCGGGCCGAAAACTGGGTCGAAATAGGGTCCAAAATCGCCCCCAGCGAATTCTGCAGATTATGCAGATCGCACATGTCACACGATCGCGTCATCCATGCGGACGCGTCATTCGCGCTTTTCCTTGCCACGCGTTCGCGTCGTCCATGCTACCGCGTTGCTTGAGCTTTTCCAATCCGCGCGGCCGCGTGAGCCATGCGGCCGCGTCACTGCGATTTGCTCTCCTTTGCACGGTCGCGTGAGCCATGCGACCGCGTCACTTCTCGCTGGCTATCTCCTCAAATTCTTGTGTTCTTTCCATTTTTGCTAGCTTCCTTTCCAATCTCCAACTCATTCATGCCCTATAAAGTCTGAAACACTCAACACACATATCACGGCATCGAATGGAATAAAGGAGAATTAAAAATACATAATTAAAGTCTCTAGGAAGCAGTTTTCAAACATGTTATAAATTCAGGAAGGAATTATAATTTCATGCTAATTTAATGATATAAGTGGGTAAGGATCATGATAAAACCACACAATTAAACACAATATAAACCATAAAATAGTGATTTATCAACCTCCCCACACTTAAACATTAGCATGTCCTCATGCTTAATTGAAGGAGATAAGGAAATAAGTATGAACATGTAGAAACTCATGAAATGCAATGCAAGCCTATATATATATAAATAAATGCAACTATATGATTCTTGCCCACTTGATCAAAAGTAAATAAGCTCTTCAAAACAATTACAAATCAAATTCCACTAATTCTATCATTATACAATAAAACAGATAAAAGTGCAAGAAGATAGCTCATGAAAGCCGGGAACATGAAAATTCAAGCATTGAACCCTCACTGATAATGTATGTACGCTCTAATCTCTAGTGTATAGGGTAATCACTCTATCCTTCTCAAATCATGCTTTCTAACTTTTGTTCTTCTCCTAACCAATCAACAACAGTTAATATACCAATGCAAACATCATGAGGTCTTTTCAAGGTTGTAATGGGGCCAAGGTACAGGTAGGGGTATTGGTGCACGAAATTGTGATGTCCAGGCTCAAACAATCCCTGGTAATGGCTCCAAAGCTTGGTGCTTTGATCTTAATTCATAATTGTCACAACTTCGATACAACTGACCAGCAAGTGCACTGGGTCGTCCAAGTAATACCTTACGTGAGTAAGGGTCGAATCCCACGGAGATTGTTGGTATGAAGCAAGCTATGGTCACCTTGTAAATCTCAGTCAGGCAGATATAAATTGATAATGGTGTTTTCGAATATTAATTAATAAAATAGAGATAGAGATACTTATGTAAATCATTGGTAGGAATTTCAGATAAGCGAATGGAGATGCTTTTCGTTCCTCTGAACCTCTGCTTTCCTGCTATCTTCATCCAATCAGTCTTACTCCTTTCCATGGCTGGCTTTATGCAAGGGCATCACCGTTGTCAGTGGCTACATCCCCTCCTCTCAGTGAATAATATGCTCACACACCCTGTCACGGCACGGCTATTCATCTGTCGGTTCTCGATCATGCTGGAATAGGATTCACCCTCCTTTTGCGTCTGTCACTAACGCCCAGCACTCGCGAGTTTGAAGCTCGTCACAGTCATTCAATCATTGAATCCTACTCAGAATACCACAGACAAGGTTTAGACCTTCCAGATTCTCTTGAATGCCGCCATCATTCTAGCTTACGCCACGAAGATTCAGGTTAAGAGATCTAAGAGATACTCATTCTAGCTTAATTCATGTAGAACAGAAGTGTTTGTCAGGCACGTGTTCATAGGGGAGAATGGTGATGAGCGTCACACATAATCATCACCTTCATCACGTTCTTGGGTGCGAATGGATATCTTAGAAGCGAAATAAGAAGAATTGAATAGAAAACAGTAGTACTTTGCATTAATCTTTGAGGAACAGCAGAGCTCCACACCTTAATCTATGGAGTGTAGAAACTCTACCGTATGAAAATACATAAGTGAAGGTCCAGGCATGGCCGAGATGGCCAGCCCCCTAAACGAGATCACAGGATCAAAATACAATCCAGGATGCCTAATACAATAGTAAGAGGTCCTATTTATAATAAACTAGCTACTAGGGTTTACATGAGTAAGTATTTGATGTATAAATCCACTTCCGGGGCCCACTTGGTGTGTGTTTGGGCTGAGCCTGAGTGTTGCACGTGCAGAGGCCATTTGTGGAGTTGAACGCCAGTTTCTGTGCCAGTTTGGGCGTTCAACTCTGGTTTTGGATCCTTTTCTGGCGCTGGACGCCAGATTTGGGCAGAAGGCTGGCGTTGAACGCCAGTTTACGTCGTCAATTCTTGGCCAAAGTATGGACTATTATATATTGTTGGAAAGCCCTGGATGTCTACTTTCCAACACAATTGGAAGCGCGCCATTTTGAGTTCTGTAGCTCCAGAAAATCCACTTTGAGTGCAGGGAGGTCAGAATCCAACAGCATCAACAGTCCTTTTTCAACCTCTGAATCTGATTTCTGCTCAAGTCCCTCAATTTCAGCCAGAAAATACCTGAAATCATAGAAAAACACACAAACTCATAGTAAAGTCCAGAAATGTAAATTTAACATAAAAACTAATGAAAACATCCCTAAAAGTAACTAGATCCTACTAAAAACATACTAAAAACAATGCCAAAAAGCGTATAAATTATCCGCTCATCACAACACCAAACTTAAATTGTTGCTTGTCCCCAAGCAACTGAAAATCAAATAGGATAAAAAGAAGAGAATATACTATAAATTCTAAACTATCAATGAAACATAGTTTTAATCATATGAGTGGGACTTATAGCTTTTTGCCTCTTGAATAGTTTTGGCATCTCACTTTATCCATTGAAGTTTAGAATGATTGGCATCTATAGGAACTTCAGATTTCGAATAGTGTTATTGACTCTCCTAGTTCAGTATGATGATTCTCGAACACAGCTTCTTTATGAGTCTTGGCCGTGGCCCTAAGCACCTTGTTTTCCAGTATTACCACCGGATACATAAATGCCACAGACACATAATTGGGTGAACCTTTTCAGATTGTGACCCAGCTTTGCTAGAGTCCCCAATTAGAGGTGTCCAGGATTCTTAAGCACACTCTTTATTTTTGCTTTGGACCTTGACTTTAACCGCTCAGTCTCAAGTTTTCACTTGACACCTACACGCCACAAACACATGGTTAGGGACAGCTTGGTTTAGCCGCTTAGACCAGGATTTTATTCCTTTAGGCCCTCCTATCCACTGATGCTCAAAGCCTTGGGATCCTTTTTATTTGCCCTTGCCTTTTGGTTTTAAGGGTTATTGGCTTTTTCTGCTTGCTTTTTCTTTTTCTTTCTATTTTTTTTTTCTGCAAGCTTTGCTCTTTGCTGCTTTTTCTTGCTTCAAGAATCATTTTTTTATGATTTTTCAGATTATCAAATAACATGTCTCCTAGTCATCATTCTTTCAAGAGCCAACATATTTAACATTCTTAAACAACAACTTCAAAAGGCATATGCACTGTTCAAGCATACATTCAGAAAATAAGAAGCATTGTCACTACATCAATATAATTAAACTAAGTTCAAAGATAAATTCGAAACTCATGTACTTCTTGTTCTTTTGAATTAAAACATTTTTCTTTTAAGAGAGGTGATGGATTCATAGGACATTCATATCTTTAAGACAAAGTTACTAACTACTAATGATCATGTAATAAAGGCGCAAACATTGATAAGCACATAATATAGAAAACGAAAAACAGAGAAAGCAAGAACAAGGAATGAATCCACCTTAGTGATGGTGGCGTTTCCTTCTTGAGGAACCAATGATGTCCTTGAGCTCTTCTATGTCTCTTCCTTGTCTTTGTTGCTCCTCCCTCATTGCTTTTTGATCTTCTCTTATTTCATGAAGCATGATGGAGTGCTCTTGATGTTCCACCCTTAGTTGTCCCATATTGGAACTCAATTCTTCTAGGGAGGTGTTGATGTGCTCCCAATAGTTTTGTGGAGGAAAGTGCATTTGAGGCATTTCCGAAATCTCATGGTGATGAGCTTCTTGCGCCTCTTGAGCTCCATGACTGGGCTCTCTTGCTTGCTCCATCTTTTTCTTAGTGATGGGCTTTTCCTCTTTAATGAGGATATCTCCCTCTATGTCAATCCCAGCTGAGTAACATAGATGGCAAATGAGGTGAGGGAAGGCTAACCTTGCCATAGTGGAGGACTTGTCAGCCACCTTGTAGAGTTCTTGAGGTATAATCTCATGAACTTCCACCTCTTCTCCAATCATGATGCTATGGATCATGATGGCCCGGTCTATAGTAACTTCAGACCGGTTGCTAGTGGGAATGATTGAGCATTGAATAAACTCCAACCATCCTCTAGCTATAGGCTTGAGGTCCAATCTTCTTAGTTGAACCGGCTTGCCTTTGGAGTCAATCTTCCATTGAGCTCCTTCTACACATATGTCCATAAGGACTTGGTCCAACCTTTGATCAAAGTTGACTCTCCTTGTGTAGGGGTGTGTGTTCTCTTCCATGTATGGCAAGTTGAACGCCAACCTCACATTCTCCGGACTAAAATCTAAGTATTTCCCCCGAACCATTGTAACATAGTTCTTTGGATCCGGGTTCTTACTTTGATCATGGTTCTTGGTGATCCATGCATTGGCATAGAACTCTTGAACCATTAGGATGCCGACTTGTTGGATGGGATTTGTTAGAACTTCCCAACCTCTTCTTTGAATTTCATGTCGGATCTCCGGATACTCATTTCTTTTGAGTTTAAAAGGGACCTCAGGGATCACCTTCTTCTTGGCCACAACGTCATAGAAGTGGTCTTGATGGGCTTTGGAGATGAACCTTTCCATCTCCCATGACTCGGATGTGGAAGCTTTTGTCTTCCTTTTCCCTCTTCTAGAGGATTCTCCGGTCTTAGATGCCATCAATGGTAATGGAAAAACAAAAAAAGCTATGCTTTTACCACACCAAACTTAGAATATTGCTCGCCCTCGAGCAATAAACAAAAGAATAGAAGAAGAAGAAGAAGAAATATGGAGAGGGAGAGGGAGATGTGGTTTCGGCTAAGGAGAGTGTAGAGGGGTGTGTTGTGTGAATTTGAAGAAGAATGGAGGGCTTTATAAAGGGTAGGGAGGTGGGGTATTGGTTCGGTCATATGGGTGGGTTTGGGTGGGAAATTGATTTTGAATTTTGAAGGTAGGTGGAGTTTATGAGGTAGGTTTATGGGGAAGAGGAGATGGATGTGAGTGGTGAAGGTTTAGTGGGGAAGAGAGATAGAGGTGATTGGTGAGGGGTTTTTAGGGAAGAGTGTTTATGGGGTTGTGTGAAAGAGAGTGGTGAGAAGAAGTGAGTGGAGGTAGGTGGGGATCCTGTGGGGTCCACAGGTCCTGAGTGGATCCTGTGGGGTCCACAGATCCTGAGTGGATCCTGTGGGGTCCACAGATCCTGAGGTGTCAATGATTTACATCCCTGCACCCATTAGGCATGTAAAAATGCCTTTGCACACAACTCTGGGCGTTCAGCGCCAGGTTGGTGCCCATTTTGGGCGTTCAACGCCCAATTGCTGCCATTTCTGGCGTTGAACGCCAGAACCATGCCTGTTCTGGCGTTCAGCGCCCAGAAGTTGCCCATTTTGGGCGTTCAGCGCCAGAACCATGCTCTGTTCTGGCGCTGAACGCCAGACAGATGCTCCTTCAGGGTGTGATTTTTCTTCTGCTGTTTTTGATTCCATTTTCAATTTTTCTATTTATTTTGTGACTCCACATGATCATGAACCTAAGAAAACATGACAAACAATAAAAATAAGAATTAGATAAACATTGGGTTGCCTCCCAACAAGCGCTTCTTTAATGTCAATAGCTTGACAGTGGGCTCTCATGGAGCCTCACAGATGTGCAGAGCTTTGTTGAGACTCTCCAACACCAAACTTAGAGTTTGGATATGGGAGTTCAACACCAAACTTAGAGTTTGGTTGTGGCCTCCCAACACCAAACTTAGAGTTTGACTGTGGGGGCTCTGGTTGACTCTGCTTGGAGAGAAGCTTTTGCTGCTTCCTCTCCATGGTTGCAGAGGGAGATCCTTGAGTTTTAAACACAAGGGAGTTCTCATTCCATTGAAGGACTATTTCACCTCTGTCAACATCAATCATAGCTCTTGCTGTGGCCAGGAAAGGTCTTCCTAGGATGATGGATTCATCCTCTTCCTTTCCAGTATCCAGGACTATGAAATCAGTAGGTATGTAAAGGCCCTCAACCTTTACTAATACATCTTCTACTTGTCCATAAGCCTGTCTTCTTGAGCTGTCTGCCATCTCTAGTGAGATTTTAGCAGCTTGCACCCCATAGATTCCCAGTTTCTCTATTACAGAGAGGGGCATGAGGTTTATTCCTGAACCAAGGTCACACAGAGCCTTAAAGATCATGGTGCCTATGGTACAGGGTATTAAGAACTTTCCTGGATCCTGTCTCTTCTGAGGCAATGTCAGTTGATCCAGATCACTTAGTTCATTGATGAACAAGGGAGGTTCAACTTCCCAAGCATCAATGCCAAATAATTTGGCATTCAGCTTCATGATTGCGCCAAGAAACTTGGCAGTTTGCTCTTCAGTGACATCCTCATTCTCTTCAGAAGAGGAATACTCATCAGGGCTCATGAAGGGTATAAGGAGGTTCAATGGAATCTCTATGGTCTCTAGATGAGCCTCAGAGTCCTTTGGTTCCTCAGAGGGAAGCTCCTTATTGGTCACTGGACGTCCCAGGAGGTCTTCCTCCTTGGGATTCACGTCCTCTCCTCTCCTCACAGGTTCGGCCATGGCGCTTATGTCAATGGCCTTGCACTCTCCTTTTGGGTTCTCTTCTGTATTGCTTGGGAGAGTACTAGGAGGGATTTCAGTGATCCTTTTACTCAGCTGGCCCACTTGTGCTTCCAAATTTCTAATGGAAGACCTTGTTTCATTCATGAAACTTACAGTGGCCTTAGATAGATCAGAGACTAGATTTGCTAAATTAGAAGCATTTTGTTCAGAGTTCTCTGTCTGTTGCTGAGTGGATGATGGAAAAGGCTTGCTATTGCTAAACCTGTTTCTTCCACCATTATTAAAGCCTTGTTGGGGCTTTTGATCCTTCCATGAGAAATTTGGATGATTTCTCCATGTTGAGTTATAGGTGTTTCCATAAGGTTCACCTAAGTAATTTACCTCTGCTATTGCAGGGTTCTCAGGATCATAAGCTTCTTCTTCAGAAGATGCCTCTTGAGTACTGTTGGATGCAGCTTGCATTCCATGCAGACTCTGAGAGATCATATTGACTTGCTGAGTCAATATTTTATTCTGAGCCAATATGGCATTCAGAGTATCAACTTCAAGAACTCCCTTCTTCATAGGCGTCCCATTATTCACAGGATTCCTTTCAGAAGTGTACATGAACTGGTTATTAGCAACCATGTCAATGAGTTCTTGAACTTCTGCAGGCGTTTTCTTTAGGTGAATGGATCCACCTGCAGAAGTGTCCAGTGACATCTTTGATAGCTCAGATAAACCATCATAGAATATATCCAGGATGGTCCATTCTGAAAGCATGTCAGAAGGACACTTTTTGGTCAACTGTTTGTATCTTTCCCAAGCTTCATAGAGGGATTCACCTTCTTTCTGTCTGAAGGTTTGAACATCAGCTCTAAGCTTGCTCTGCTTTTGAGGCGGAAAGTACTTGGCTAAGAAAGCCGTGACCAGCTTATCCCAAGAGTTCAGACTGTCTTTGGGTTGAGAATCCAACCATAATCTAGCTCTGTCTCTTACAGCAAAAGGGAAAAGCATGAGCCTGTAGACTTCAGGATCTACTCCATTAGTCTTAACAGTATCACATATCTGCAAGAATTCAGTTAAGAACTGAAAAGGATCTTCAGATGGAAGTCCATGAAACTTGCAGTTCTGCTGCATCAGAGAAACTAATTGAGGTTTCAGCTCAAAGTTGTTTGCTCCAATGGCAGGAATGGAGATGCTTCTTCCATGTAAATTGGAATTAGGTGCAGTAAAGTCACCAAGCATCTTCCTTACATTATTATTATTTTCGGCTGCCATCTCCTCTGCCTGTTCGAAAATTTCTGAAAGGTTATCTCTGGAATGTTGTATTTTAGCTTCTCTTAATTTTCTCTTCAGAGTCCTTTCAGGTTCTGGATCTGCTTCCACAAGAATGTTCTTATCCTTGCTCCTGCTCATATGACAAAGAAGAGGGCACAGAAAAATAATAATAATAATAGAGATCCTTTATACCACAGTATAGGGATCCCTGTGTGAGTAAAAGAAGAGGGGGAGACAAAGAATGTAATATAATGGAAGAAACACAACTGTGAGGATGGCAGAGATGTGAGATGAGATGTTAGGATATGAATGAATAAATAGAATAAGATGGGGGAGGGATAATTTTCGAAAATTATTTTGAAAAAGAGTTAGTGATTTTCGAAAATGGTTTTTGAAAATTGTTAGTATTTTTTTTCGAATTTTTTTTTTTAAAATAAAAATAAGAATAATTAGTTAATTAAAAAGAAATTTTTGAAAAAGAGGGAAGATATTTTCGAAAATTAGAGAGAGAGAGTTAGTTAGGTAGTTTTGAAAAAGTTAAGAAACAAACAAAAAGTTAGTTAGTTAGTTGAAATAAATTTTGAAAAGATAAGAAGTTAGGAAGTTAGAAAAGATATTTTGAAATCAAATTTTTTGAAAAAGATAAGATAAGAAGATATTTTGAAAAGATATGATAGAAATTAGTTTTGAAAAATATTTGATTTTTAAAATCACAATTAATGACTTGATTCACAAGAAATCATAAGATATGATTCTAGAACTTAAAGTTTGAATCTTTCTTAACAAGCAAGTAACAAACTTGAAATTTTGAATCAAAACATTAATTGTTTATGTTATTTTCGAAAATTTGATATAAAAATAAGAAAAAGATTTTTGAAAAATATTTTTGGAATTTTCGAAAATAATTAAGAATTTTGAAAAAGATTTGATTTTTGAAAAAGATTTTGAAAAAGATAAGATTTTCAAATTAAAAATTTGATTTGACTCATGAGAAACAATTTGATTTTTAAAAATTTTTGAAAAAGTCAACTCAATTTTCGAATTTGATGAGAGGGAAAAGGGAAAGATATTTTTTTTTTTTTTTTGATTTTTGAAATTTTTATGAAAAACATGAAAATTATGCAATGCATGAAATTTTTAGATCAAAACAATGAATGCATGCAAGAATGCTATGAATGTCAAGATGAACACCAAGAACACTATGAATGTCAAGATGAACATCATAGACATATTTTTGAAAAATTTTTAATGCAAAGAAAACATGCAAGACACCAAACTTAGAATTCTTTAATGCTTAGACACTAAGAATTCAAGAATGCATATGATAAACATGAAAAGATACAAAACAAAAAATCATCAAGATCATACAAGAAGACTTACCAAGAACAACTTGAAGATCATGAAGAACACTATGAATGCATGATATTTTCGAAAAATGCTAGATGCATATGCAAGTGACACCAAATTTATAATGTGACTCAAGACTCAAACAAGAAACAGAAAAATATTTTTGAATTTTTTGATTTTCTAATTTTTTTGGATTTTTTTTTCGAAAATTATATGAAAAAGAAAAATAAGGATTCCAAAATTTTTAATATGAATTCCAGGAATCTTGCATTCTTAGTCTAAAGCTTCAGTCCAGGAATTAGACATGGCTCACTAGCCAGCCAAGCTTTCAATGAAAGCTCCAGTCCAAAACACTAGACATGGCCAATGGCCAGCCAAGCTTCAGCATGTAATTCAGACATGACACGCCTGACATACCCTACAGTCGTGTAAGAGCTGATGGTTGGAAGCCTCAGTCCAAAAGAATTTAGACATGGCTTTACAGCCAGCCAGGCTTCACATGCTTCATGAAACACTAGAATTCATTCTTAAAAATTTTGAATAAAATTTTTGAAAACATTTTTTTTTTTCGAAAACAGATGAGAAAATTTTAGAAATATTTTTGAAAAATTTTTGAAATTAAAATAAAAAGAAAATTACCTAATCTGAGCAACAAGATGAACCGTCAGTTGTCCAAACTCAAACAATCCCCGGCAACGGCGCCAAAAACTTGGTGCTGTTGCCGGATCAAAAGGGAATCTGGCACTGATGTTACCGGACCAAAAGCTTGCCGAAAACTCAAACAGTCCCCGGCAACGGCGCCAAAAACTTGGTGCACGAAATTGTGATGTCCAGGCTCGAACAATCCCTGGTAATGGCTCCAAAGCTTGGTGCTTTGATCTTAATTCATAATTGTCACAACTTCGATACAACTGACCAGCAAGTGCACTGGGTCGTCCAAGTAATACCTTACGTGAGTAAGGGTCGAATCCCACGGAGATTGTTGGTATGAAGCAAGCTATGGTCACCTTGTAAATCTCAGTCAGGCAGATATAAATTGATAATGGTGTTTTCGAATATTAATTAATAAAATAGGGATAGAGATACTTATGTAAATCATTGGTAGGAATTTCAGATAAGCGAATGGAGATGCTTTTCGTTCCTCTGAACCTCTGCTTTCCTGCTATCTTCATCCAATCAGTCTTACTCCTTTCCATGGCTGGATTTATGCAAGGGCATCACCGTTGTCAGTGGCTACATCCCCTTCTCTCAGTGAATAATATGCTCACGCACCCTGTCACGGCACAGCTATTCATCTGTCGGTTCTCGATCATGCTGGAATAGGATTCACCCTCCTTTTGCGTCTGTCACTAACGCCCAGCACTCGCGAGTTTGAAGCTCGTCACATTCATTCAATCATTGAATCCTACTCAGAATACCACAGACAAGGTTTAGACCTTCCGGATTCTCTTGAATGCCGCCATCATTCTAGCTTACACCACGAAGATTCCGGTTAAGAGATCTAAGAGATACTCATTCTAGCTTAATTCATGTAGAACAGAAGTGTTTGTCAGGCACGCGTTCATAGGGGAGAATGGTGATGAGCGTCACACATAATCATCACCTTCATCACGTTCTTGGGTGCGAATGGATATCTTAGAAGCGAAATAAGAAGAATTGAATAGAAAACAGTAGTACTTTGCATTAATCTTTGAGGAACAGCAGAGCTCCACACCTTAATCTATGGAGTGTAGAAACTCTACTGTATGAAAATACATAAGTGAAGGTCCAGGCATGGCCAAGATGGCCAGCCCCCTAAACGAGATCACAGGATCAAAATACAATCCAGGATGCCTAATACAATAGTAAGAGGTCCTATTTATAATAAACTAGCTACTAGGGTTTACATGAGTAAGTATTTGATGTATAAATCCACTTCCGGGACCCACTTGGTGTGTATTTGGGCTGAGCCTGAGTGTTGCACGTGCAGAGGCCATTTGTGGAGTTGAACGCCAGTTTCTGTGCCAGTTTGGGCGTTCAACTCTGGTTTTGGATCCTTTTCTGGCGCTGGACGCCAGATTTGGGCAGAAGGCTGGCGTTGAACGCCAGTTTACGTCGTCAATTCTTGGCCAAAGTATGGACTATTATATATTGCTGGAAAGCCCTGGATGTCGACTTTCCAACGCAATTGGAAGCGCGCCATTTCGAGTTCTGTAGCTCCAGAAAATCCACTTTGAGTGCAGGGAGGTCAGAATCCAACAGCATCAACAGTCCTTTTTCAACCTCTGAATCTGATTTCTGCTCAAGTCCCTCAATTTCAGCCAGAAAATACCTGAAATCACAGAAAAACACACAAACTCATAGTAAAGTCCAGAAATGTGAATTTAACATAAAAACTAATGAAAACATCCCTAAAAGTAACTAGATCCTACTAAAAACATACTAAAAACAATGCCAAAAAGCGTATAAATTATCCGCTCATCAGGTATACATATGGTTAAGTGAGCTGATAAATTGAATCTTTAATTAACCCAAGCTTCAACCCAACCTATACATTTTTAATGTAATCTTGAAGTTCATACCTAGCTACCCAGAATTCCCTTTTTCAATCCATACTCATGTATCAACTTTGTATTTGATTCTATCATATGTGCATTGATCTTTGAGTTCTAAATTTAACATTGGGGTAATTTTGTCCCCTTATTTATTTATTTATTTATTTTAATTTTTTTTAAATTGAAAGAAATATAGCTTATCAATGCACATAGATTTTTAATTCTTATAGTTTCACATGAGTAGGTGTCCAAATTCCCATTAAATTCTCATGACACATTCCCTTAACAACTTTTGTTCCCACAATTTCCCATACTTAACTAGCACACACAATTCTATCTTAAGCTAACCAAAGATTCAATTTGGGATATACAATTGTTTTTCAGCTTAAGGTTAGTAATGTGGTAAAATATAGAACAAATGGGATTTAAAGGCTCAAAGTGGTTAACAAAGGTAATTGAAAAGGGTAGGCTTAATTTGGATAAGTGAGTTCAAACAAATAATAGCCTCAATCATGTGCAAGCATGCAAATATAATAAATATTGGACATATAAGATAAAACAAAATATAGATTACAATCATAGAGAAGTAAACACATAAGAATAAAATAGTTATGGTTAAATAATGTAACCATACATAAAGGCTCAAATCTTTCACAGGTTGTGTTCTTTGTTCCAAATACAACTTAAGCAAATTTATCATAAAAATTTTGAAAAATTAGTGAAATTTTGTTCCAAAAATAGAGTCTTAAAAGAAACTTATTGTCTTTTCAATCAAGTAGAACATGCATGCGACTATCCTAACCTATGCAATTTATTCTATTCTATAGAAGAAAGAAAATCTAACTAAAATATCCTAATTATTGGTGCTAGGGAAGAGAAATTACCTCCGGAAGTCAGGTACTGACCGACCTCCCCACACTTAAGGCTTTGCACCGTCCTTGGTGCCGTCTGTCAGGAACAGGGGTGGGCTGGTAGCAGTATCTCCACAATCAGGACCATTATGGCTTCCTGTGCTGGTAAAAGAAGTGGAGTCCGGGGTATTCGAGTCCCTGAAGTGTCCCTTGAGTAGCTCCTTGAGGTGTTTGAATCGGCGCTCGTTACGGCGCTCTCTCATCTTTGCTTTCTGTTCTTGCCGATCCAACCTTTCGATTATCTGCTGGAGCAATTCATCAGTTGTAGGTGTTTGTGGTGTTGAAGAAGGATTATCTTCAACTGGAGTAGTAGGAAGGCTTGTAGTGGCTGCTGGGAGTCTAAGGGATTTCCCGTTAGGGATATACTGATCATCCCGTGGATGCACGGCCTTGGTGTCCCCAGCTCTGTAGGAGACTCCGGCTGCTGAGACAAGATCTGAGACCAAGGCGGGGAAAGGTAAGTTGCCCACAATTTGTACGTGTCCCATAGCATTCCGGATATGTCTTGAGAGATGCAAAGGTTGGTCTATGAGGATGCACCATAGTAGAACAACCATGTCCACAGTGAAGAAGGACTCATGAGTGTTCGGAAAGACGTAATGGGACATGATCTGTGCCCAGACGCGAGCTCCAAGGTAAGTGCTGAAGCCAAGATTCCCTTAGGGCGGGTACGGTGGTATCCGTAGATCCAACGGCTGCCAGGTAATACGATAACTCCGAGAACGGAGTCCCAGTCAAATTGGTACCTCTGGCACTTAAGTGCGGCTTCTTGGAAGGCGTCCATTCCTTCTAGAATAGGGGGAAGACTCAGAGCTTGCTGAATGGCCTCTTCTGTGATGGGGACTTGCTTCTTGGCTGTCTCCGTAGGAAACCCCATTGTCTTCGTTCAATTTGCGGCTCAACAAAGGTAGCAATATTGGACGGGAGGATAAGAAGGTATTCATTGTTATAGTTTCTTTCTGCCAGGATAGGGAACATCTGCTCACAGTAGCGATTGGGAAATCGCACAGTGTCCTTTGCTGGAAAGGCTTTCTCCTTCTCATCAACCTTTATTATCCTCTTAACTCTTTTTGTTGAGGGCTTGACTGTGGTTGAAGAAGGCTCTGCCACTAATGCTCTTTTAGTTCCTCTTCTTGCTTATGGTTTAGAAGTAGCTTTCTCTTTTCCTTTCTTGGTGGCCATCCTGAAAGAAGGAAAGAGAAAGTAAATTAAATTCAAAGAGATATACAGTAAGGAAGGAAACGGAAAAGAGGGTGATGGATGCACATTAAGATATACTGACATTATCACATGCTCGCGAGTACATGTGAAAAGCCAACAATGGAAAATAGCTAGTGCATATAAAGACAAGTGACTGCAAGGTGTTTATTGGCATGCCGGCAAAGGGCATGAGTAGCATAGACCAAGCAATACTTTGTAACAAACCATCACGTTTGTATTGACAATTAAATTCAATGAAAACAATAGTAAAGAGAATTTGTGAAAAGCAAGCATTGAATAGTAGAGTAAAGTAATGTAGAAAAGTGCATAATGCTATATGGGCTTTTTCACAAACACATGACATGCATGGTAAATAAGATATAGAAAGTATGAAGGTGAACATGCAAGCAATCCCTTAAAAATAATAATTGTCAAGTAAATTGCAACAATCCACAAGCATATAATGAGGAATAATGACTCAAAAAAATTTCTAATACCATGTAAAAAGGAAAAGAAGAAAAAGGAAAATATGAATAATGAAAAGAAAAATAATATATAAAATGATAGAAAAGAGAAGAAGGAAGAAGAAAATAGAACCTTGGTAATGGAGGTGAGAGAGAGAGAGAGAGAGTGATAGGTGAGATAGAAGGAAGAAGGGAGAAGGAAGAAATAAGGAGGGAAAAGGAAAATTAGGATTTGGAGGAGAGAAAGATAAGATATGTGGCAATTTTAGGTTGAGCTGTGCGGCGCATGCGACGCGGCCGCGTGGGGCACGCGTTCGCGTGGATGCGCTTCAAGTATGGTGACGCGATCGCGTCGGCCACGCGGTCGCGTGACCCATGTTATGCTTCTAGCGCGAGTGCAGCCTCGCACCAGCACAACTCTCTGTTTAAATTAATTTATTTGCCAAAATTGGGACGACGCGATCGCGTGGGTCACGCGATCACGTGAGTGTGCGCCAGAAAATGGATGATGCGGCCGTGTCGCCGACGCGGTCGCGTGATAAGGATTGTGCTTCCAGCACCAATCTAGCATCAATCTCGCATAATATTTCATTGTGCACCCTTTTACGTCGAAAACTCAGGGCACACGGCCGCGTGGGGCACGCGGTCGCGTGGGAGGCCATGATTCCCATGCGACGCGAACGCGTCAGCGATGCGGTCGTGTGGGTTGATTTGTGCTATTGGCACGCCTCCAGCCACGCTCCAGCGTGACTTTCTGTTCATCTTTATTTTTCTTTACTCTCCTTACGACGCGGACGCGTCGCTGATGCGATCGTGTCGCGTAGCGGAAAATTTTTATTTTTTTAAATGGAAATAAAAATATGTAAATGCAGATGCACGAAAGTACTAAGAAAGAGAAGAGTTATTGAATAGGAAAAACTAAAAATAAAGAAAAGAACGATCATACCTTGGTGGGTTGTCTCCCACCTAGCACTTTGCTTTAACGTCCGTAAGTTGGACGCTCCACGAGCTCAATCTTCTGCTATGTAGGGATCTTCCAAGAGGAAGATCTCAAGCTCCTTGTTTCTCTGCATCTTCTCGCCATGGTATAGCTTCAAGCGTTGTCCATTAACCTTAATGAGTTCAGAGCTTGAGGGATGGCTTAGGTGATAAACTCCGTACGGTTCGGCCTTCTCTACTCTGTATGGACCTTCCCATCTTGATCTCAACTTACCTGGCATGAGCCTTAGTCGAGATTTGTAAAGGAGGACTAAATCCCCAGGTTGGAACTCTTTCTTCTTGATGTTTTGGTCATGTACAACCTTCATCTTTTCCTTGTATATTCTGGATTTTTCATAAGCTTCTAGGCGAAGGCTCTCCAGCTCCTGCAGTTGCAACTTCCTTTCAGCTCCGGCTTTCTCAATTCCCATGTTGCACTCCTTAACTGCCCAAAAAGCTCTGTGTTCTACTTCAACTGGGAGATGACAAGCTTTTCCATAAACCAAGCGAAAAGGACTCATCCCAATGGGTGTCTTGTATGCTGTTCTATATGCCCAGAGTGCATCTTGTAGCCTGGTGCTCCAGTCTTTTCTATGAGGCTTTACTATCTTTTGCAAGATACGCTTAATTTCTCTGTTTGACACCTTGGCTTGCCCATTAGTTTGGGGATGGTAAGCTGTTGCAACTTTATGAATTATCCCATGCTTCTTCATTAATCCTGTCAGTCTCCTGTTACAAAAATGGGTGCCTTGATCGCTCACGATTGCTCGTGGTGATCCGAAGCGACATATAATATGGTTTCTCACAAAGAAAACAATAGTGTTAGCATCATCAGTGCGGGTAGGAATTGCTTCCACCCATTTGGAAACATAATCCACAGCTAACAATATATAAAAATATCCATTAGAATTTGGAAATGGACCCATGAAGTCAATGCCCCAAACATAAAAAATTTCACAGAAAAGCATAATTTATTGAGGCATCTCATCTTTCCTGGATATATTGCCAAATTTCTGGCATGGGAGACAAGATTTACAAAACTCAGTAGCATCTCTAAAAAGAGTAGGCCACCAGAATCCACAGTCTAAGATCTTTCTAGCTGTTCTCTGAGGGCCAAAATGTCCTCCACTCTCAGATGAGTGACAGGCCTCTAAAATGGACTGGAATTCTGATTGAGGCACACAACGTCTAATTACTTGATCAGCGCCACATCTCCATAAATATGGGTCATCCCATATATAATATTTAGACTCACTTTTTAGCTTGTCTCTTTGATGCTTAGAAAAATTTGGAGGAAATGTGCGGCTAACTAAATAATTAGCAACAGGTGCATACCAAGGGACTACCTCAGATACTGCTTGCAGGTTATCAAAAGGAAAATTATCATCTATAGGAGTAGAATCATCCTTAATATGCTCAAGGCGACTCAAGTGGTCTGCCACTAAATTCTGATTACCACTCCTATCCTTTATTTCTAAATCAAATTCTTGTAACAGCAGTATCCAACGTATGAGTCTTGGTTTGGATTCCTTTTTAGCTAATAGATACTTTAAAGCTACATGGTCCGAATACACTACTACTCTAGTACCAAGTAAATAAGCTCGGAATTTATCCAGAGCAAAAACAATAGCAAGAAGCTCTTTCTCAGTAGTAGTATAGTTGGACTGGGCATTGTCTAAAGTCTTAGACGCATAAGCAATAACGAAAGGATTCTTACCTTCACGCTGAGCCAGCACTGCTCCTACTGCATGGTTGGAAGCATCGCACATGATTTCAAATGGCTGGCTCCAGTCTGGTCCTCTCACAATTGGAGCTTGTGCCAGAGCAGTCTTCAGCTTATCAAACCCTTGTTTGCAATCCTCACTGAACTCGAACTCAATATCCTTCTGCAGTAATCTGGATAAGGGAAGTGCGAGCTTACTAAAGTCCTTAATAAATCTCCTGTAAAAACCTGCATGGCCAAGGAACGAACAGACTTCCCTCACAGAAGAGGGGTAAGGTAAACTAGAAATAACATTCACCTTTGCTGGGTCTACAGAAATGCCATTATTAGATACCACATGTCCTAATACAATTCCTTGTTTTACCATAAAGTGACATTTTTCGAAATTTAATACAAGGTTTGTATTAACATATCTATCTAATACTCTAGATAATCCATCTAAGCAAAGGCTAAAAGAATCACCATAAACGCTAAAATCGTCCATAAAAACATCCATACAGTTCTCAATAAGATCAGAGAAAAGACTCATCATGCACCTTTGGAAAGTAGCAGGTGCATTGCACAAGCCAAAGGGCATTCTCTTGTAAGCATAAGTCCCAAAAGGACATGTAAAAGTAGTCTTTTCCTGATCCTCAGGAGCTATATGAATCTGGAAATAACCTGTGTAACCATCTAAAAAGCAATAATGTGATTTACCTGACAGGAGATCCAGCATTTGATCAATGAATGGAAGTGGGTAGTGATCCTTACGGGTAGCTTGGTTGAGACGCCTGTAATCAATGCAGACTTTCCAAGCATTCTGAACTCTAGTTGCTATGAGCTCTCCATGCTCATTCTTCACTGTAGTGACTCCAGACTTCTAGGGCACCACTTGTACTGGGCTTACCCATTCACTGTCTGAAATGGGATATATGATACCTGCTTCCAATAGTCTGGTCACTTCCTTTTTGACAACTTCCAAGATGGTGGGATTCAATCTTCTTTGGGGTTGACGGACAGGTCTTGCTCCCTCTTCTAAAAATATTCTGTGCTCACATACTTGAGGGTTGATGCCTACTATGTCTGCCAAGCTCCACCCAATTGCCTTCTTATGCTTCCTCAGCACATCAAGTAATTGCTCTTCTTGTTGAGAAGTAAGTTCCCTTGCAATGATAACTGGAAGCCTCTGCTCATCTTCGAAATAGGCATATTTGAGATGTGGAGGGAGGGGTTTCAATTCTAACTTCTGATCATAAGCAGGCTCTAGATTGGCTGGGGCTTGTGAAAATGACAAAGTGCCCTCATTGTCAGTTAAAAGGGTCCCTACACTTGGACCTTTTCCAGTGTGCCTCTCTTCTAACTCTTTCTTGTGAACTTCAGCTACACTTTCATCTATGACATCACACTGGAAGATAGAACGATCTTCTGGGGGGTTGTCAATGACTCCATTTAGATTGAAGATTACTATGCGGCCATCTATTTTAAAGGAGTATGTTCCTGAAAAAGCATTCAATTTGAATTTTGATGTCTTCAGGAATGGTCTTCCAAGTAGGATTGATGATGGCTTATCTGAATCATTATGGGGCATCTCCAAGATATAAAAATCAGTGGGAAATGTAAGCCCTTTAATGTTCACCAAAACATCTTCAGCAACTCCAGCCACTGTAATAATGCTTTTATCTGCTAACACAAAACGAGCTGCCGACCTTTTTAAGGGAGGGAGCCTCAAAATATCATATATAGACAAAGGCATTATACTGACACATGCTCCTAAATCACACATGCAATCATAAATTACTACACCACCAATAGTACAGCTAACTATACAAGGACCTGGATCACTACATTTTTCAGATAATCCTCCCATTAAAGCAGATATAGAACTACCTAAAGGAATAGTTTCTAATTCATTAATTTTGTCTTTATGGATACATAAGTCTTTTAGAAACTTTGCATATTTAGGTACCTGCTGAATAACATCAAAAAGAGGAACAATTACCTCAACTTTTTTGAATATTTATACCATTTTGGGGTCGGGTTCCAGCTGCTTCCTGGGCTTCCTTGCAAGTTCTGGAAATGGAATAGGAGTAGTGTTTTCTGTGGTGTCTGTGCCTTTTGGTGCTTCCTCCTGTGGTTGAGCTATTTCTTCTTCAGCTATGTCCTGTATGTCCTCTTCCTCTTCAACATCTTCTATTTCTACTACCACTTCAGATGAGGTGTATTCTGGTGGGCTTGGTTCCTCCTGATTCCTCTCCTGCAGTGTAGTTCCAGACCTTAGGGTGATGGCATTAATGCCTCCCTTTGGATTGGATAATGGTTGAGAGGGGATTCCAGTGGAGCTTGAAGGTTGGTTACTGGAATTTTGCGTTGATCCAATCTGTGACATAAGAGCTTGCAAAGTAGAGGTGAGACCATTCAGACTGGCATTAATACTATTCATGATGTTATTTTCCATGGTCTGTTGTCTTCGCTCAAAAGATTGTAGTAGCTCTTCATTAGGAGATAAAGAAGAATGAGTAAATTGAGAGGTCTGCTATTGATTGTTCTGTGGTCCTTGGTTTTGCCTCAGGTGAGGTGCTCTGTAAGGTTGATTCTGCTGCCTGTTGTTGTTATTATTCCACCTCTGATTTCCCTGATTATCTCGGCCTCCTCTGTTATTGTTGTCCCTCCAATTCTGGTTAGAATTGTCCTGCCATCCATGGTTATTATTTTCACTTTGATTGTACCCTTGGTTGGGGCGGTCATAGAAGTTATGAGTGGATGCTACCATGTTGTCTTCTTGTTGGATCTGCGGGCATTCATCAGTATAATGGCTATAATCAGCACAGATTCCACAAATTCTTTGCGGGACTAATTGTTGGTTTTGCTGTGGCGAAGGAGGTTGAGCTTGCTGAGCTTGTTGTTGATTCAATTGCATCTGCTTCAGCAAGTTGGTCATCTCACATATACTCTGAGCTAGAGCAGCAGTCTCTCTGCTAGAGAATACTTCTGCAACGGTTTTTGAACGACCTTGCTTTTGTCTGTGGTTCCTAGTAGATTCAGCTAAATCACTGATCAATTGCCAAGCCTCATCAGTGGTCTTGTACTTCTTCATAGACCCATTGCTAGCACTTTCCAATGTGGTCTTATCTTGGGGCCTCATGCCCTGTGTGATATAGCTAAGTAACACTATCTTGTCAATCATGTGGTGGAGGCATGCTTCTAGAAGATTATTGAAGCGCTCCCAGTATTCAAAGAGAGTCTCATTGTCATCCTGAACAATTGTGGAAATATCCTTCCTCAGTTTATCAGTAACTTCAGATGAAAAGAATTTCTCCAAAAACTCCTTTCTGAGTGTATCCCAGTTGGATACATTTGCTAGAGGTTGAGTGTAGTACCACTCTCTTGCTTTTCCCTCAAGAGAAAACGGGAAAGCTTTCAGCAAAATTGAAGTTTCATCAGTACCATCACGCTTGACAGTAGAACAGGCTGCCTGGAAATCTCTCAAGTGCTTGATAGGCTCTTGAGCAGGTAGGCCATGAAACTTGGGCATCAAATTTAGCAGTGCGGACTTTATTTCAAAATCTGTAGCTACCGCTGGATGATGCGCTTGAAACGGTTGCATTGTAAAATCAAGGGCTCCTTCCTCCTGGATGGTAACTCTCCTAGCTGCCATGTCTTCTGCACGTAAAACAACCGAATCAGTAGAACGGGGGCTGGTTTCTTCCTCAAGTTCACGTTCAGATCCGCTCTCAGAGCAGACTAACCGACGCTGTTGTCGCCTTATTCGTGAAATAGTCCTTTCAATTTCAGGATCGAATATTAACAAGCGCGGATCAGGAAGTGAACGCGTCATTTGACGAAAGAAACATGCAGCTCATAGTAGCAAAATAAAATAAAATGCAAATAAATAAATTCTAATTAATAACTTTAGCACTCTATTGCAACTCCCCGGCAACGGCGCCAAAAATTGATGAGACACAGAAGTTGGTGAATTAAAAATTATTAAAATAGTTACGTTGCAAGTATAGTTCTTAACTCACCGAAAATCTGCCTATCAATTTAGAAATATGTCACAGAGAGTTTAAATTAAAAATTACTGGGAGTTGGAGTCCCAGGTCGTCTCCCAACGAGTTGCAGAAAAGTGTGCTATTTTATTAATCAGATGTTCCAAAAGGTTGAGTTGAGTAGATAGAAAATTAAATTGAGAAAATTTAAATAATATGAATAAAAGCCTTGACTGGGAGTTGATTAGTTGGAATCTCTATTATTAATGGGATGATTTCAAGATTAATTTATAATTAATGGTTGTTCTATTTAGTTATCCTTTACTAGGTAAAGGAAAGTCAAACAAGTTGGAATGCTAGATCTATTCACGAGTTGCAACCCACTTAGTTCAAAGGGATTGGTGTTAGTGACTGGATAGCAATCCAACAGTTAACCCAATTACAAATTCTCTTTCAATCCTTCCAACTCAAGAGTTCCTTTCAATCAACTCCCCATCAAGTGAAGAAACTACTCGCTCATTGTAAATAATAAATCCATAACATATGAAAGAGAATTAAAAGAAGACATGATTATTGGAATGGAAAATAAATTAAAATGGAAGAATTAATCCTTGTATTAAATAGTCATGAAAGTATTCAAATGACAAAATTGAACAAAGCAAAGAACATGGAAGAATAAAACCAAGTTAAGAGAACGAACTAGAATGACGAAGTCTTGATGAGGAAATAACTCTTCTCAATGTTCCAATGCTAAGACCAATTAAAAATTAAAATTCTAAAACCTAGAGAGAAAAACCTAAAGGAGTAAAACTAGATCTAAAACTGAAAACTGCGTAGAATGAATTTTGTCTTTTGTTTCTGCATATTCTCTGGCTCTAGTCTGCTGTTCCGGGCCGAAAACTGGGTCGAAATAAGGTCCAAAATCGCCCCCAGCGAATTCTGCAGATTATGCAGATCGCACATGTCACGCGATCGCGTCATCCATGCGGACGCGTCATTCGCGCTTTTCTTTGCCACGTGTTCGCGTCGTCCACGCTACCGCGTCGCTTGAGCTTTTCCAATCTGTGCGGCCGTGTGAGCCATGCGGCCGCGTCACTGCAATTTGCTCTCCTTCGCGCGGTCGCGTGAGCCATGCGACCGCGTCACTTCTCGCTGGTTATCTCCTCAAATTCTTGTGTTTCTTCCATTTTTGCTAGCTTCCTTTCCAATCTCCAACTCATTCATGCCCTATAAAGTCTGAAACACTCAACACACAGATCACGGCATTGAATGGAATAAAGGAGAATTAAAAATACAAAATTAAAGTCTCTAGGAAGCAGTTTTCAAACATGTTATAAATTCAGGAAGGAATTATAATTTCATGTTAATTTAATGATATAAGTAGGTAAGGATCAGGATAAAACCACACAATTAAACATAATATAAACCATAAAATAGTGGTTTATCAGCTATCATGATCCATAATATCATGATTGGAGAGGAAGTAGAAGTTCATGAGATCATATCCCTAGAACTCTACAAGGTGGCGGACAAGCCCTCCACTTTGGCAAGGTTAGCCTTCCCTCATCTCATCTGTCACCTATGCAATTCAGCTAGAGTTGCCATAGAGGAAGACACCCTCATTGAAGAGGACAAGCCCATCCCTATGCTTTATGTTTTATCTATGTTTGTGTCTTTATTACATGATCATTAGTGTTTAGTGTCTATGCCTTAAAGTTATGAATGTCCTATGATTCCTTCACCTTTCTTAAATGAAAAATATTTTTAATTGCAAAAGAACAAGAAGTTCATGGTTTCGAATTTTATCTTGAAGTTAGCTTAATTATTTTGATGTGGTGGCAATACTTTTTGTTTTCTGAATGAATGCTTGAACAGTGCATATTTTTTATATTGTTGTTTATGAATGTTAAAATTGTTGGCTCTTGAAAGAATAATGAAAAAGGAGAAATGTTATTGATGATCTGAAAAATCATAAAATTGATTCTTGAAGCAAGAAAAAGCAGTGAAAAACAAAGCTTGCGAAAAAAAAAAGAGAGAAAGAAAAAAAAAGCAAGCAGATGAAGCCAATAGCCCTTTAAACCAAAAGGCAAGGGTAAAAAGGATCCAAGGCTTTGAGCATTAATGGATAAGAGGGCCCAAAGGAATAAAATCCTGGCCTAAGTAGCTAAACCAAGTTGTCCCTAACCATGTGCTTGTGGCGTGAAGGTGTCAAGTGAAAAGCTTGAGACTGAGCGGTTAAAGTCGTGGTCCAAAGCAAAAAAAGAGTGTGCTTAAGAGCTCTGGACACCTCTAACTGGGGACTTTAGCAAAGCTGAGTCACAATCTGAAAAGGTTCACCCAGTTACGTGTCTGTGGCATTTATGTATCCGGTGGTAATACTGAAAAACAAAATGCTTAGGGCCACGGCCAAGACTCAATAAGTAGATGTGTTCAAGAATCAACATACTGAACTAGGAGAATCAATAACACTATCTGAATTCTGAGTTCCTATAGATGCCAATCATTCTGAACTTCAAGGGATAAAGTAAGATGCCAAAACTGTTCAGAGGCAAAAAGCTACAAGTCCCGCTCATCTAATTGAGACTAATCTTCATTGATATTTTTTGAAATTCATTGTATATTCTCTTCTTTTTATCCTATCTTATTTTTAGTTGCTTGGGGACAAGCAACAATTTAAGTTTGGTGTTGTGATGAGCGGATAATTTATACCCTTTTGGCATTATTTTTACATAGTTTTTAGTATGTTTTAGTTAATTTTTATCATGTTTTTATTAATTTTTATTCAAAAATCACATTTCTATACTTTACTATAAGTTTGTGTTTTTTTCTATGATTTTAGGTATTTTCTGGCTGAAATTGAGGGACCTGAGCAAAATCTGATTCAGAGGCTGAAAAATGATTACAGATGCTATTGGATTCTGACCTTCCTAGACTCGAAGTAGATTTTCTAGAGCTACAGAAGCCCAATTGACGCGATCTTAATTGCGTTGGAAAGTAGACATCCTGGGCTTTTCAGAAATATATAATAGTTCATACTTTGTCTGAGATTTGATGGCCCAAACTGGCATTCAAAGTCAGCCATAAAATTCTGGCGTAAAACGTCCAAAACTGGCACCAAAATTGGAGTTAAACGCCGAAACTGGCACCAAAGCTGGCGCTTAACTCCAGGAACAGCCTAAGCATGAAAAAGCTTCAATGCTCAGCCCAAGCACACACCAAGTGGGCCCCGAAGGTGGATTTCTACACTATCTGCATTTAGTTACTCATTTTCTGTAAACCCTAGTAACTAGTTTAGTATAAAAATGACTTTTAGAGACTTATTTATCTATCTTGGGATCACTTTTGATCTTGAGAACCATATAGACTATTGTACACATTTGGAGGCTGGCCTCACGGCCATGCCTAGACCTCTTTCACTTATGTATTTTCTATGGTGGAGTTTTTACACCCCATAGATTAAGGTGTAGAACTCTGCTGTTCTTCATGAATTAATGCAAGTACTATTGTTTTTCCTTCAATTCACGCCTACTTCTTCTCCAAGATATACTCTTGTTCTTAATTCAGTTAAGTCAGAATGAAGGGGTGACCTGTGACAATCACCCACTATCTTCGTTACTCGCTTCGCCAAGATCCGCGTGCTTGACAACCACAAGCGGTCTACATGATGTTCAACGTAGTCATTGGACGACAGCCGGAGTATATTTTCTTGGGTCTCTAATCAACGATTCACATCGTCTCTCCTGATAACAAAGCATCTAAATCTGAGATTAGAACCTTCGTGGTATAGGCTAGAACCATTAGCAGCATTCCTGAGATCCGGAAAGTCTAAACTTTGTATGTGGTATTCCGAGTAGGATCTGGGAAGGGATGACTGTGATGAGCTTCAAACTTGCGAATGTTGGGTGCAGTGACAGTGTGCAAAAGGACAATGGTCCTATTCCGACACTTGCGGGAACCGACAGATGATTAGCTGTGCGATAGCTGTACATGGTATTTTTCATCCGAGACGAGAAATCCAACAGTTGATTAGCCGTACAGAGATAGTACATGGATTTATTTTCATCCGAGAGGATCATACAGCTTTCCATGGAAGGAGGTAACGCATGGTTGGAAGAAGGAAATAGGAAAGCAGAGGTTCAGAAGCAACAAAGCATCTCCATACGCTTATCTAAAATTCCCACCAGTGAATTACATAAGTAACTTTATTTTATTTTATGTTTTGTTTATATTTTAATTATCAAAACCTCATAACCAATTTTATCTGCCTGACTGAGATTTACAAGAATGACCGTAGCTTGCTTCAAGCCGACAATCTCCGTGGGAGCGACCCTTACTCACGTAAGGTTTATTACTTGGACGACCCAGTGCACTTGCTGGTTAGTTGCATCGGAGTTGTGAAAAGTGTGAATCACAATTTCGTGCACCACTGAGACGAAGGTAATCTAGTATATCATTGGTACACAACAATACAATTTATGTTGCATTGAGTCTTTTTAAATCAGTTTCTAATCGCCTTTTGTCTCTGATAGACCAATAGGAGAAGTGCAGAAAAAATGCGAATAATCGATCAAAATAACTATATACCCACACTGGTGGTTCGAAAAGCTTCGCACGGCAGATGGAAGAAGAGGTACTTTGCTTTTTTATTCACTCTTTGGACTATCTCTATTACTTAATTTTCCTTGATTTTGTGGAATACGGTAATGGTAAAAACTTTGTTGTTACAGTTGGAACAACAAGGGAGGAGAGTCAGTAGAGGAGAGTTATAAATCACAGTGCACAAAAAAAAAAGATGACTCCTATATCAATGATGAAACAAGAGTAATTGGTGTAAGTACTACTTGTTATAATTTATCAATAAAATTATTATCTCAAATAGGATAATAGTTTACTTCTATATGAAATGATATATGATCTTTTCTTAATTTTATTGTGACATTTATAAAATGATTTGATCGACAAATATTCAAATTTGATTATGTGTAATTTTTAGATTTCATATATTTTTGACACCATGTTGATTATAATTTATATAAGCTTTATTGATAGAAAAAAAAAATGCAATTCTAAATTTCCAACGCAGTTGACACTTTTGCTCTTTTTAAGCCTTTGATAGTCTTTCTCGATGTAAGAAATTTGAGCTTTTTTTCTTGGTTTTAGGATTTCTTTTGGTTAAATTGCTATTACTTATTGAATCATTATTTCAAATCTATGGTTAAAGGAAGATTGAATGCCAAGGTTTTGGTAGGGGCTGTTGACACTTAAAGGGTGAATGCTAAGATATGGTAGGGTCTTGTGGGGAAGGAGATGTTGCTGTTGTCTAATTATCTTAGAATTCATTTAGTTTATTCAGCAAATTATGCTCTTTCTCATTTGTTTTCGGGCTTATTTAATTATACATGTCATGAGATTTATTGTTTGTGTTATTTCTAAACCTAGATGAATGGATAATAGTTAACGAAGATCACAGCAAATTTGGACAGAGGATGTTATTTTTGGTGTGCAGATTAAGTAATCTCAGGAGTAATTCGAGTGCATCATGATATACTTATGGTTGAATTTCATCTATGATTTCATTGATTTGTGGATTACAGGTCCTTAGTTATTACTACAATTATATATATGCTACCTAGGACAGTTGTTAGTTAAGCATTAAAAAGACATGTCCTACATTGCATGAGATTTCAATCCTTAAGTAGAGTTTCACATTTCTTTGGAAAATTCTTTATTTGTTAGGTTCGAAATAATTCAGTTTCACTTATCCCTTATTTCTTTTTATACTGGTTGGCATTCCATGAAACAGATGTTCTATTTTAGTTGTTTTATATAAATAACTTTTGAGACCAATTTTTTCATTCATATTTGTGTGTTTTTTTAATGTGATGTAAGTGATACAGTTAATCGTCCTGTTTGGCGTGTTCTTGATATGAGATGGACCCATCAAGAAAATGATGGTATTTGCTAATTTGTGTCTGTAGGAAAGAATTGAGGAGATTGAGCAACAGGATGAGTCTTCTAAAATATTGTCTCAAAATGATTTCATTGCTCAAGTTTTTGAAAAAGAGAAACCGGGTAGAGTACGTGGTGTGGGTTTCGGACCGACTCCTAGTCAACCCTTCGGTCCGAATTCACTTGTGCCGGGCAACAGAGTCCAAGTAAAAGAGATCCAGAGGAAGCTGCTTGAACTGTCAACAGAGCTAGAAGGCGAGAAGTTAAAGAGGAAAGTGATGGAGGATGAGGCAGCAGGAGAGAAGAAAAAGAGGCAGGCGATGGAGAGTGCTCTGATTTATCTATTTCAACGACAGGGTGAGGAGCTGCAACTAGACATCGCTGCAGGGATGAGTTTTGTGGAATGATAAAGTGAAATATAATGTATTAGGATTGGAGATATTTTGGATTGATTAAAACATTATTTTGAATTAGACTATGCAACTCTTTGCAAGAGATTTGTTTTCTTCATATTTTCATGAATATATTATTTTGTTTTGCAGATAATCTTATTGTTTTTGTTACAAGTTTAGATACTAAGGTTGAAAATATTAACCCTTTAAAATAATAGAAAATCTAAAAAGAAAAAAAAATAAATAGTTTTATAATATTTTAAACAAATTGTACGATCTTTTTAGAAAAACCCAAATTTTTAATTTTTTTTAATCTTTCCTAATTTAGCGGCGGTTTTGAACCGTCGAAAAGTGCCACAGAGTTAGAAAAATCTGTCCGATATTGTGGCGGTTTACAACGTTAGTTCTGTTTTGGGGCGTTAATAAAACCGCCAGAAAACACGCGTCAACTTGAAAACCTCTATTTTAATAGCGGTGGTTTTATAACTGCCGGTAAACATGCTGGAAATCGTGTCACTCGCATTTGGCGGCGGTTTGTTGAAACGATTGCCGTAAAATTTTGATTTAGTAGCGGTTATACCAGCGGTTGCTGAAAACCGCCGCCAAACTTAATCTCGGCGCCCATAACCATGGCGGTCTAGTTAGCCGCCGGCCTTTAATTTTGCGACAATTTAAAATCGCTCCTAATCAAGAAAAAAACGGCCGGTATTTTGCGCCTCCCTTGTAGTGATGGGAGTTAGAATTCAGAAAAGTTATCATGAAAATGGATGCAAAGACAGTGTATCTAGCAATCACACAAGTCAAAAAGTAGGGCAAATTCAGAAATTTTTTAAAGAGAAAAGACAAAAGTTGAATATTTGTATAATTAAATATTGTATTATATAATTGATGATATTGTTTATTATTATTATTATTTTTAAAAAAAATTATTAATAAGTGTTATATTAACATAGAAAGTTCTACTAAAAAATAATAATTTTATATTTGATATTATTTATAATAACTAAAATTCTAATTTTTATCCTTTATTATTATAAAGAATAAACATGAATAATATAAATAAGTTATTTTGATATTTTTCATATATGCATTTAAAATAAATTACAAAAATTAGTGAACAAAATATGTAAAATATTCATACTAATATATAATTGATTTAATATGTTATTATTTTAGTATCATGAAAAAATAAATAAATGTTGAAATAATTTAATTTTTATGTATATACTTTTTTATTATTCAATTAGAATTTATTATAAAAATTAAAGCATTTTTTATATGATAATAGATTTAAGAGTTAAAGAAAAAATAAAAAAGATAGAAGGAATAATAAAAAAAAATTTATCAAAATAAATGGTTACTGAAAAAATAAAGAATAAAGGGAATAATTAAAAAAAATTTGTTAATCAAAATAGTTGACCTAAAAAAATATAATACATTATTAATGTTCAAAATACAATAATTAGGATTTAAACTTAGGTAATAAGACTCAATTTTTTTTTTATTAACTAATAAACTAACAACTCAATTCTAAAGAGGCCATGACACCATGACTCCCTCTAAATCCCTTCCTGTTGAAAAGAATACGCGGCACCCCAGCTCTCTAATCAGAAGCATTTTGCAGATGACAAGGAAAGAATGACAAGTTGTGTTCAGACATGTTTATAATTATAGAGAAGCAAACAGGGGCTGATTTCTTAGCAAAGAGTAGCCTAAAAATGTCTCCAGACTTTTATTTTATTGATCGACTTTTTGATGAACTTAGGAAGATAAGAGACTGATGACGCTAGAGGGATACAGTTATCCCGGTTTATTTCCATGCTGTAACTTTGGAGGTTTGCCCCGCTTTCTCACCCAAAAAATAAAAAAATCAAAGCACACCATGAAGTTGAAATTTTCTTTCAGCGCGATATTGATTTAACATTCGAAAGTGAATGATAGGAAACAAAACATAGGGTAGGCATTAGAATAAAGTCATACAAAAATTAAAATTAACAACAAAATGTGTGTCGATATAAAACTTTGGAAATATCTTAAAGACATTTGTTAAGATTATTTAGAATATAAATTTTAAATGTTTGTTCTTGAATAGATGCAAAACAAAAGTATATTCAAAACTTTAAATTTTTACAAAATCTTTCTATATTTAATATTTTAGGACACTTGTATGCTAAATATATTTAATAGAGATATCTTTACATAAAGATGACGTTATGAATCATTAGATAATTTTACATGTTTAACTGAATATATTTGACTGAACCATCTAATGATTTATAATAATATTTTTATTGAAATATTCATCTATAAAAAATGATGAAATCACATATTCACATAACTTTGAAATAAACAAACCCTCTGTCCACACCTCCAAACATCTCCTATTTGAAATTAAAATATATATTTTTTTAAAAAAATATTTATAAATATCCTAAGAAAATCTAAATAAATTACTTTTATTGTGTTAATGCATTGTAATTTTATAGAAAAATTTTTAAGTATACTACTATACTAATATTTTAGTAATTTTTAATTATTAATTTTAATTATAAAAAATATATATAATATATAATTAAAATGAATAAAATTTACTAAAACACTAATGTATTAGTATACTTGAAACCTTTTCAATTTTATATAGATATATGGGAAAAAGCATGTTACATAACACCACACAATTCTATGTCATATTTTTTGTCGGATGAATTAGACCATTTCTTAAATATTACATCACAAATTCATTCTCATTACATTCTCACACACACTGTACTTAAAAGGTTCTCATCCACTACTTAGTCTTATCAAATTTCAATTCCAAATTAAGCATAATAAAAGACACCATGCTTGCCACTTGAACTAAACCTCAACTGCTATATCCCACTTTATTACGTCATTCGTTAAAGGAGCAACAACATAATGTCACAAAAGCCCTTATTGGAACAGAACTTTAATTGCAATTTTTTTATTTAAAAAAAAATGTGTACCTATCATGTAAGTTAACTAACAATATCCACACAAAAAATTTGGACTCCTGGGCCTGACTCTACAAGCAGGACCACATTAAAATTAGTCGCATAATAATATTGTGAATGTACAAATCCCCGAAACATGTCAGAAGCTAATAACATCTAACATGAATTTAACAATCAAAGAAAGAAAATTTCTCTAGCTAAGTAGGAACAAAGCCTCAGGCACCACCACCATCAATCAAAACTCCAATGCTTCAAATTTCTTTGCCAATTATTCTTGGAATCCAAGGCTTCAAGAATGTGGAACGCAAAAATCAAGAGGTGTCTTGTATTTGAGCAAGTTATTTTGGTTTTCCGAGCACCAAACAAGGCATATAACAACCTAGTTCCTAGAGCCTAACAGGCAATCCAAAGTTGTGGAATGTCTTGATGGTCCCATCACAACCGGCCGCAACTATCGATAGTCCCCATGTTTCTGACACACAGCCGTCATTACAAGGTTCCTTGGGGCGTAGCTGCGGCCGGCTGTGATGGAATTCATCGTGCTCCGCAAGAGGTAAATCCCAACTAGGGAGCTTCTCCTCTGGCCATGTCATGGAACCGCGGCACGTGCCGTCAATGGAGAACCAACTACCTAAGGAAAAACGTTCCGAAGAACCAACTACCATGGGAGCAGCTTCTAGCTGGTGTTGAGTTTCTGGGAAACAATGTGCAAAATTGTTGTAGGAGTTGCTACTTTCTGTGCTCATTCCTGACCAAGGTATTGCAACAGTAACACCCTTGGAGCAAAAGTACTCACAGGAATTGTTCGATTTTGCATGCTTGGATGAAGCATTTCCAAAGTCTTTGTAGTTCCAAATATATACACGAGAGTCATCTCCAACTGAAATTATATGTTTCTCGCTCGACATAAATGCACCTGATGTCTGACTTCCAGATTTTCGACGTCCTAAAGATAAAATTTTACATTGTTAGAAATATGATCATTAATGTATTTCTTCTGATCTTGTCAGCTTAAATTTTTACCAACAAATAGTTTCATTACATAATATCAGAGCTTTTAAAACATAAAAAAGAAAGGAAAGAACTATCTTAAATTTATCAATATTATTGTGATTTTTCAATAAGGTCAGAAAGGGAATACATGTTATGTTATGTAACCTAAAACAGACATGTAAACCATTTTAAAAAAATAAAAGAGAGTCACATATACACACAAAAACAAGATTATTATAGGAGATGAGTCTAAATTTAAACAAAAAGATAAAAATTGATGATTACGCTTTACGCTTGCTTAGCAAAACAAAAAACAGAACATTTAGGAAATCCGTAACAATGACAAGTCCGCAAGTTCTTCAGGTCAACTAAAGATCTTGATACAAATGAAGGTTGACCAACCACACAACAAAAGTTGAAAAGTTATAAGAAAGAAAAACGAAGGTTTAAAATTTTGCAAACTATCCTAGCACTGGTATTGAATGCTCTACCTTTAAATATCTGAACAAGTTCCATGCCTTCCAATATTCGGACTTTGGAATCTTCTGATGTGATCATGACTCTTTGGTGGTTTTTCTTGGAAAACTGCAATAGAACAAGTGTTGCAATATTAACAAAGTTAAGTATAAAATATTAAAATTCTTTTTAGTGAAGAATGTCGAGATCAAAACCTGAATTCCCGTGATCTTGTTGCGAGATGTTGATGTTCTCTTCTTTCCGCTAACATTAATCTGTGCCTCAAGATGGAAATGTTTGCCTAAATCATTAGTAATCAAATTTAGACACTCGTTTAATTCATTTCCTATCTTATTTTTTTCAGAAAACCAGGGATCATAACTATGGTAATCTCAAAGCTATAAGTACTTACCCGAAGCAACATAAAAGCGACATATGCCGGTAAGGGAACCAACAACAAATCCCTGCATAAATAAATAATCTAAGGTTCAAAATCCCCTTTGAATGTAAGTTTCTATATTAAGAATAAGTAAAAAGAGATCAAAAATTTTTTTGACAAGATTTAGTAGAGTACTGATAACATTAACAAACCTTTCCATTTGGTTGGTAACTTATGGCAGTTATGACATCTCGAATGTCTGCCCAGTCAACCACTCGCTCTTCACGCATTCCCCATATTCGAACTTTACCATCTATGGAGCCACTGATGAAGTAATTTTCATCAACAGGGTTGAATTGAATGCATGTCACTGCTTCCATGTAAACAAGAGATGCAATAATTAAATATCATACTAAGTTATGCAATAATGGTTCATATTATAGTTACAACTAAACAGAAAAGAATGACATTAAAAGGGTTGGTTCTGAAATTACCATAATCTGTGTGATGGAAAACATTTAGACATTGATTACAACCAATCTGCCACATGCGAACAGTTCTATCCATTGAAGATGAAAGCAGAATCTGCATCAAGAGATATGATAGATCAGATTAACATTCAAACAGAACACATAAGAGACACAATAACAAGTTAAACTCACATCCGAACTTGACCAAGCCAGATCCAAGACATCACTGGAATGACCACAAAATTCTTGCATTGGTGATTCCTCAATTTGGAAAATCCTGTTTGGGAACACAACAAAGGATTGAGTTTTAGGAGCAGAGTTGTGTGGTTTCACTTTGCTGTCAGCACTCTTAACTCCATTGAAGCAAAGACTGGATGCATCGGTCGATACGACGCGCCAAATGCGAACAACGCCGTCTTGGCCTCCACTAGCAAGATAGCGGCCACTGGGACTAAATTTCATGGTCCAAATTAGGCCATCGTGAGCTCTGATATTCTGTCCAGTAAACAATGCACTCAATTCCATCCACCTCTTTTTATTCTGATTCACATTGATCCTTCTTGTAATTTTAGTACTTCCCTTATCCAATCTTGATCCAATTTTCATTCCATATGCAATGCGGTTCCACCAATTCTTCTTCTTTTTACTTGTACAAGTTCCAAATTCTCCAAGCTCTTGTTTGGCCAAAGTAACCGGTGAATTCTCCGGTCGTTTCTTAATTTCATCAAACAATGCTACGTCTTCAGAAGTAGGAGCACAGGAAATGGAAGCATTTGAAGATGAGACATCATCAAAATCATTCATATTGTGTGAAGAAGAGACACTAACACTAACCATACCCATCCTCTGAAGAAACCTTTCCCTCCTTTCCTCCACACAAAGAGGCTCATTCATCCAAACCTCATAACCAAACTCATCATCATCATCATCGTGAGGTGGTGACAAGCAATCCAGAGAATCAAAGAACACTTCATCTTCTCCACCATCATCAGAGAGCAGCATATCCTCCTTATATTCAAATCCCCTTAAATACCAATGTGAAACATACATGTCCAGTTTCCAAATCCCAAGTCCAAAAGAAAACAGCCAATAACAACACTTGTTTTGAGGTCAGTAACCATCATAAACAAAACCAACAAGAATGAAATATGGTTCTCACAGAGCCCAAGAAGAGAACTTTATGTGTGGACACACAGTATAATATGTCCGTCTTGATGGTAAGAATATATATATTGGAAAGTGGATTGAGACCGACCCTCCAACTATGGTGGTAGCTGGTGGTACAAGTCAATGGACAAGTGCAGTGAACCTTTGGTAAAGGAAACAAAACGAGAAAAAGGTAACAAGTGTCGTGTGGAGCAATGGTGTGAGAGTTTCTTGAGATCTGTGCCTTCTTTTGCTTCGTGGCTCTCTTCACAACACACGCTGCTGCTTCCTCTTTCTTTTCACAGTCTATCAAGGTTACACCTATGTCTCTTCCTTCTTCCTTTCTTCCTCTCGTAACTAACCAACAACAATTTCACTATTAGAAACCAACTATGTGTCTGTGTTCCGTTCAATTTAAACTAATCAATCATGAAATTCGAATTGAATAATCGCAATTTATTATAATCAAACTGTAGTAATACTACTCTTTTTTATTCACAATAAAATTTACTATTAAAATTAGTCACTAATATAAAAATATTTAAAAGAATATAAATTAACTAAACTAGTTTTTTTATTTTAAAATTTAAAAAATTAAGATAATAAGAGGTTGTTTTTTATATAATATATCTATTTTTTAACTAATCGGTTAGAATTAATTTCATCTTACTTGATTTTTTTAGTAAAATTCAAAATATATATATATATATATACACAAAAATATAATAATTAATTTTAATATGAAAATAACAATTTTAATTTTTTATCGTATGATAGAGTGAAGAGACCAAAAAAAATTGGAATTTTGAAAAAGCCAATTTCCATTTCGAGGCTAAAACTGTTACTTACACAAAGAATATTACTCTATTCTACTTTGCTTTTCAATATTCATATAGTCAAATACCAGCATGGCATTGGCAACATCAACAACAAACAATATGAGAATCTGCAAGCAAACTTGAAACATCACAAGTACATTTTTTGGCTGAAATGTTGAAAACCAATGTCAAACTTTCGAGATAGTAGTGGTAGATTTGTTTTTTAATTCAAATTTTAAGGGGAGTTTTTAATTGGTGTAATTAAAACTCGTACACGTACATAATTCTATAATTCATGCAGTACTCCCAAAAAATTACTGTTCTCTCATTTAATAATATTTTAAAAAAATAAAAAGCACTAAAATATATAAAATAATGCCTTCGATAGTAATATTTGTGTAACTAAAACATCAGTTATTAAATTAGTTATTATAAATTAATATATATTATGCATATATTTTTTTACATATTTTTAATATATATTTTAATTTTTAATGTTTACATAATATAGAATTAGGATAGATATAATAAACTAAAAAAAACATATTTTTTATTTTCAATGTTTGTAATTTTTTAAAATATTTAATTTTATTTTTAATTTTTTTTATTTATATTAAAATTATTGCTGAATGTTAATTCAATATAAAATATTAGGAACAAAATAAAAAATATTAAAAAAATAATTTTAATACAAATTAAAAATATTAAAGATAAAATTAAATATGATTTATATTTTTGAAAAAATTGACCAACCTAAATAAAATAAAATAAAGGAGATAGAATGAAAAGAAAGAGAAGAAATGTAAAAGTTGTGGGGTGGTGGGCAAAGCATAGTACAAGAGGGAGCAAGTAATTGAAGAAGAAGAAAGCGATTAGACAAGGAAGGGTCTAAAAGAAGGAGTCACAGCTTGATGAATGGTAGCCCTTTCCTTATTCCAACAAAACAACCCTTCCCAATTCCAACTTCAATTCTTGGCCTCCGTGTTTCTCTCACTCTAAAAACACACTCCATTAATTAATTACACTAACTTGTTGCTATTGCTATTGCTATTCTAGACAACTTTCTTACCTACACTGCCTACTATGTACTCTACCTCTATACCTATCTTCTTTCTCTTATGACTATCATTCATTTATATCACACCATTTTCTTTTCTAAAACAACAAATTAAGACAAATAAACCCCAACATTTTTAGAGGTATATCATAAATTTGCTCAAAAATGAACTAATGAGGCTATTTAATTTAAAATTTTGCTAATACACGTGTTAAGGATACATATTAAAATTATCAATTAAAAAAAGTATATAATTTAATTTTTAATATATTTATATAAATTAAAAATTAAAACAAGTGATTAATAATAGCTTCAACATGTATGTAAGAAAAATAAAAAACAACCTATGTAGGAAACATATTAGCTAAATAAAAAAAAAAAAACAACCCATTTAGTGCACCATTGACAAATAGATAAATTAGCTATGTAAATTTTCTTAAAGCGTTATAAATGGAAAAGAAATTGAGATGGCATCAAAAGAATTTGTCAAACAAAGTAGTTGAACTTTTAAATTTCTGAAATTTTATTTAATTTTTTATTAAATTAATTCTATGTAAGCCATTAGAAATTAGAATTGATATAATGATAAAAATATAAATAGTAGGTATGGAATTTTAATTTTAGATTATTTATTATCATTACATATATATACATTCGGTATTAATGACAGGAAAAGGACCTTACTCTGTAACAACTTTCCACCACTTCCTCTACACCTCAATTCTCATTTTTTTCAACCCTTCTCTGTAAAAGAAAAAATATTGAAGGAAATTAATTAAAGAAAAAAAGAACTTCTCCCAAACGGCCTTTGTCCTTTTTTTTTTCCCTTAGTTCTTTGGGATGTGTGGAATTTTTGAGCAAGAACAAGAACGAAAGAAACTCACGTGAAAGCACTCAGAGTGAGGACCCCATCATGAATATAAGAAACTTGAAGAACCTTTGTTCTCAAAAGGGTGTGTGGCTTGGACCTTGGTTTATGATATCTATCTAGGAATTATAGGAGTCTATGGCTATGTGTGTTTTCTTTATAGCTTAACCCCGTAAGAGTTTCTTCATTGTTGTGAATCCCCTTCATATAGAACAAAGAAAGTGAAACATTATTTCTTCTTTATATCTTGCAACGAAAATTGGATTGGAAGGATGATGAGGATACTACAGCATTACATGCATAAAAGGAAATTACAAAAGAGAAGAAAAAAGAAAGTAAACAAATTAAAAGTATGATAAGATGGTTCGTTGTATGCATCATTTTCACCACTTTGAAAATATCGAACATTCCAAATACCTCGCCTCCACTACTCTCAACCACAACCACGCTTCCCCTAGGCTTTCACCATTGTGTCCTAAGAAATTCATGTTACGTAAATTAGTAATTTTAATATGATGGAATTGTTTATGGCTATGCTAATTATGATAGTTAAATCATTTTAGTAATATTTAAAAAGTTTTATTAAAATTAAAGATATATTTTTTATATTTTGATAATATTTTTATTTTTATTTTTATAGTCATGGTAGCTACTATAACCATAGATACTATAGTATATACCTTTTAATACTATATTTATGTAATTATTGTCATATAAATTGTTTATATAATATTTTAATTTTTCATATTACACCTTTTCAATTTGTTGCATCATAATATTTTTTTCCTATCTATAACACCTATGTATCTAATCTTGCTGTAAAAGAACGCAACTAACCTAACCAATCTGATTGGAATTTTATGAGACATACTGGAAATGTCTCGTAACTCTCTTTATTTTATTTTATTTTTTCATTCTAAAGATCGATCTCCACTACATATGATCCAAGGTATCCCTATCATTAGAACAATACATACCACGTGTAATTTATATTAATCATATTTTATTAAGATACTAGAATTTCTGTTTTCTTTTCTTCTCTTGTATATATATTCTAGAGTTATGTTAGGTGAAAATCAAATAAAATAAAAGAGAACTTGCTCACAAATTATTAGGGAAACATGCTCACATTACATAACATATGTATTTTAATATTTCACATTCAGAAATGTTTGGTAACCAAAGAAAATCAGCCAAAAACAGCATAATTTGCCTTATTTAGCATTTATTAATTGTTGCGACAATTAATAAATACTAAATAAGGCAAGTTCTGACTGTTTTTTTTGTCTCTCTAGCATTACCCTTTCACATTATCCATGACCATGAAATTAAACAATAATTACTGCGTGAACAAGAGTAGATCTGGAATATTTTGAGCAAGTTAGGGTATTGGTTAAATTAATCGATAAATAAATTAGTTATCTATGGACCACGGTAGGATGTATATGATCCCAATAATAAGTGTGGAGCCAATAGATTGTACACTCAGACTGAGAATGCCCTTTCAATTTCTTAATCTTTGCTCCTTTCACTATCTCCTTCTTAATAATAATAAATGACAATAATAACAAAATGTATCTACATTTTAAAGAACACATTATCAAATTAGTCTTTAAACAATTATTCTTTCTCTAAATTAGTTTTCAAAAAACAAATTTAATTAAATTTGTCATTCAAAAATTTTATTTAAATTAGTTATATTAGTCTTTTTATCACTTCTGTTACTAATAACGTCAGAATTTGTTAATGTGTCACATTAAGTGACACCATAGCACACACCTATTAATTTTAATTAATGACTAATATGATAAATATATTAAATTAGATCAAATAAATTTAAAATTAAGAGATTCTAATACATTAAATAAAGTCTTTTTTCAATTAAATTTTAATTTGATCTAATTTATAAATTTATCATATTCGCAGCCAATCAAGACTACTAAATGCATACTGTAATATTACTTAATGTGTAATATCAGTAAACTTTGACGTCGTTAAAAAAAATTGGCAAAAAAATCAACGTGATTAATTTAAAATTTTTAAAGGACGAATTTCGTTAAAAAAATTTTTTAAAGACTAATTTAAAAAACGAATGATCTTCTAGAATTTACTCATATCTCAATTCAAACCAGAAAATAACATACCACTAATTAACTAAAACAATGTGTACATTTCAAAAATTACACTCATGCACTACTAATAATAACTAGCATGTAAAAAATAAATAAATTTAAACCCTAATACTTATTTAAACAGATAAGTGAATTAACTATTTGATAAATTTAAATTGATTACGAATAAAATTTTTTAAATAAACACATATAATATGATGTAGGAAAGTATATAATGCAAGCATATATACCTTGTGTATTAGTGGGATAAACAATTAAATTGATTTTTGAGTTTTACATAATGATCAAATTAATTCCTCAAGAGTTTTTAAATTAACTAAATTGTTCATTCAGTTTTAAACCATTAATTAAATTACTTATTCCATTAGCTGGCCAATCAATAGTGTTAATGAAAATGCTGACATGAAATATTAATTAACTGCCATGTGATATTATATTAGGGAAGTTGATATAGCACCAAAAGTATTTTAATTTATTTAATCTTTGAGGAGAGGGACTAATTTGATCATGAGATAATGAAAACCAAATAATAATCAATTTAACAACTAATTTAAAAAATATTTTGTGCTAATAAATTTTAATGTTATGTCAAGTAACTCACAATTAGAAAATCAAATTTTAGTCTTTTTGTTAAAATATAAATTGATTATATCATTAATACATGTTAAATTATAATTTTAGTTAATTATTCTCCTCCTTAGAATTATAAAACTCACATATTTATATTTCCATTTTAGTAAAAAAAAAAAAAAGGCAAACATCTCTTTTATACGTTACATGTGTATGTAAACTCCCTTGCTCAGTGAGAATTTACAGTTTTCTATTAATATTGTTGACTAGTCAATTAATTAACAAAGAATTAATTTGATTACGAGTTTGAATTTGAAAGGCTAATTTGATTGATTTAAAAATTATTCAATTTAACTATCATGTAAAAACCGCAAGACTAATTTGATTTTCAACAATGCTAGGGAACCAACTCTATATAAGCCAAGAATCAGCCAACTGATAAACTAAAGGCACCAGTAACTTTAATCGGATGTTGTTACTGATAGGCACATGGATGTTTCTTTTTCTTGTAAATTGGATGGTTTTTTATATGATTTCTATGTTTCATGTGTTACGCATTGATAAAACATAATTAATTATATGGAACTAACTAATTAATGATCAAAGCATCTGTTTTGTGATTCTCTTCTATTACTAACGTATTTTTTCTCATATTTTAAACGTGGTCAACAATAATTTAAAAAACAAATTAAAACTAATTATAATTAATTATGTTGTTTCATTCTTGGCTGATTATTAGTTGGTTCCATATACTTTTTCTTTGATTTTATATTGCGTATTAACTAATTACGAATTCGCATGTTGTATGCATTTAACTCAAAAAGAATCAGAAACTAAACAATATGATTTTTGTAATCAATTAAAGGGAATCTTCACTCTCAAAAAAATAAAGAAAATCTTCAGTCAACAATTTTCGATTTTTTTTTTTTATACTTTTACAGTCTTCAAACCAAGGATCAAATCAAATCTGACAGCCGCCAGTTCCAGGTTACTGTTGAGTGCAAAGTGAAAACCAAATAAATTCTATTGTCACATTTGTCGGTTTACTGTTACAGATTTGATGCTCCAACAACAAGGACACAAATTGTGGCTAAAATTTTTTCATATGATTTGTTGGGTGATGAACCCATGAGATCCTAAAAAACGAAAATTATTATTGGTGAATTTTAAAAATATGAAAATAAATAAAATTTGTCGTTGGTCAATTGAAAACTTTTTTAACTTAAAATTGTAAAAATTCGAATTGCTGACTTTTAATTGTTTTTTTATTTTTTTATATTTTAAAAATATAATTTGTCTACGAATTGACTTTTTTTTATTATTTTTAACTTTTTTAAAAGTACAATACACTAATGACAAATTTTAAACATCATATTTTAGTAAATAATAATATTTATATTATTTTTTCTGAGAATCACCAAATTCAGAATTATGTACAAACTAAAAAGTGACAAATTGTTACTATTATAAAAAAATAAATATTTTTTCATATATAACACCCACTCATTTTTTTAAAAGCTATTATTATATTTTTCTAACTAACTAACTAATTCTATGACTATAAGATAAATTACACTTGTAGCTTATTCTAAATAGAAGTTACATTATGCTTTATGTTCATCAAATAATAAGTGTATAATTAGTAAAAAAGAGGTTATAGCATAAGGTTGAATTCTTATTTTTTCATGTGAAGTTCACATGGACAAAGCATAAAAACAAACAAGATGATTCTAGGTGCCACGCCATTTGGTCTCCCATTGAATCGCAGACCAAGCATTTTCCATGACATGGAATAGTATCATATGAATTCTCATATTTCAATTATTATTTTGCATTTGGCAATATTTCAATCATAACATTTGATTTCCCTATTATCTTAGGTCGCATTCATCACTTGGTCTTGTTAAACTTTATTTTTTGCTTTTTACAGTAACACAATCAATAATAATGCTAGATTTCATGCATATCACAAACCAAGCAATCAAAATTCCAAAAAGATGATAAAAGGAAAATAATAATTCAATAGTGTGTAGCACTTCTAGAGATTTCCTTTCCAACTTTTCTTTTCCTTTCTTTTCTCGGGAAAACAAACAAACAAGCAATCAACATTATTGGAAAATAGAGGAGAGGGAACAGAGTGAAAGGATGTACAGGAATGTGCAACAGTGTGTTTGAATTGGATAAAATAATAATAAAGTTTGTGGATTGAATTAAAAGTAAATAAAATAAGATTCATATAGTAGTATAGTACCATAAATTTATTAACAATTACAAGTTTTATTCAGCAGTGTAGAGCACTAACCTTAAGATTTAAGAACCCTTTGTTGGAGACTAAACAACATGGATTAAGGAGTCTTGGCTCTTGTTCACTTCTTTGTTGCTGCAGTGTTCAAAATCTTGTAATAATTGACGTCTTTTTTCTTATATACATGCATGTACTGTAGTGTCTACATATATATATATATCATCATGCCACGAAATTAATGGATAAAAATGGAAATATCATGAAATTTCATTATATTAAATATATAGGAGCAAAATGTGGAAGTTATTGGAGGGTTATTAGGGCTGAGTATCTCTAGTGGTTAGGGACAAATCTCTGTTCAATCTTTTCTCTCGATATCTTCTCATTTAAAACCAAAAGCTCGTGATACCTATAATAAATTAATAATCTCATATTTATTTTTTTTTATTGTTAGTATAATATTATAATCATCCCGATGTCCAACCCCCTGCAATAAAGGCAAAATAGAAAATTATAATATGCTTTAGTTTGCAAATATGAGACTTTGTCATATGAACTAAGAATTATCATATACCAATTAATTTAATTATAAGAATGATATTTGAGAGAATAAATTTTGTTATAAATATAGTTAAATCATGTGTTCAATATATGCATAAAAAATTAATCAAGATAATAGTTAACGATTATAGAAAATTAAATATCTTACAATTTATAAATTATATTGAAAAATTTCATTAATTAAGTTAAATCAAATATGTATTACTTTATTAGTATTTATTTTAAGACTTATTTTATGTTTTTTTTTTTTTTTGAGTAATTACTCAAATCAGTCCCTAAAAATTTTAAAATTGGACATTTTAGTCCTAAAAAAATTAATACACAAATCAATCCCCAATATTTTATTCTGGCAGACAAATCAGTCCCCAATTCATTTTTCGATCAAGTAATTACCCAGATCAGTCCCCAAGGATTTTAAAAATAGACATTTTAGTCCCCAAAAAAAATTAATGTACAAATCAATCCCCAAAATTTCTCTCCGTTAGACATAACAGTCCTCCATTCAAAAATAAAATAAAATAAAATAAGATAATTATTATTATTATTATTATTAATTATATAATAATATTCTACTATAATTTTTTGTATTTTTGGACAAAAATAACGATAAATTTATTCATTAGGTTTATATATATATATATATATATATTCACTCAATAATAATAATAATAATAATAATAATAATAATAATAATAATAATAATAATAATAATCAATAAAATTATTAGAGATTATTTTACAAAAAATTCAAGGTTTAAACTATTTGATATTTTTGTATTTAATATAATCAAAAGATGTCTTATATAAAAAAAAATATATTTGTATTAAAAATATGTATTAAAAAATATTTTAATTTAAATTTATATTAAATATATATTTTTTTTAATACAAACATATTTTTTAAAATAGGATATCTTTTGAATATATTAAATACAAAAATATTAAATAATTTTAAACATATACTATTATTATTATTATTATTATTATTATTATTATTATTATTATTATTATTATATATATATATATATATCTAATGAATAAATTTATCATTATTTTTGTCCAAAAGATACAAAAAATTAGTACAATATTATTATGCAATTAATAATAATAATAATCATTTTATTTTATTTTATTCTTTAATGGATGACTATTATGTCTAACGGAGAGAAACCTTGGGGATTGATTTGTACATTAATTTTTTTAGAGACTAAAATGTCCGTTTTTAAAATTCTTGGGGACTGATCTAGGTAATTACTTTGCTAGAAAATGAACTGGGGACTGATTTGTCTGTCGGAGTAAAATCTTGGGGATTGATTTGTGTATTAATTTTTCTTAGGGACTAAAATGTTTGATTTTAAAATCCTTGGGGACTGATTTGGGTATTTACTCATTTTTTTTATTGTTTTAGGTCCAATTATGATTTAACTTATTTTGTCTTAGTGAATTTATGAATTAAGATTTTAAAATTAAGAAGTGACCCGTTAGATATAACCAAGCTCAGTCATACCTATAAATCAGAATCTGAATAAACAATATGTGCTAAATAAAAAAAAAACGTGTTTTCTCCTTTAACGGACCCTTTTATAAGATCAAACAACGTGAAGGAGCAGTTGCCACAAAATCAGGCTAATATCCTCAATAGTTTCATAATATTAGTAACTGCATATAACACAACAACTCTATAAATACAAAAACCTAACTACGTAAAAGGTACGCTATTTATTCTGAATTGCAATATACTCATTTCACTATTTTTCCTGATTTGAGTGTTGGAATGCCTTTGCAGGTGCCCACCGTACCGCCACCAATTTGAGGAAGCCAACATATACCTCATCCTACCCAAGTGGAAGTAAATTCAACCTTAAACCGAACGAGCTATACTTCTCCCGAAACTTACTACGTAGGAACATTTGGTACCTATCGTGGGGCCAAAGTGATAAACTAACCCCACTATCGTCTCTCCTACCTTATCTTCACCTCTTTTTTGCAGGACACAATCTATGGAGAAGAATAAAGTAACCCTCCTCTTCCTTCCAGTCAAGCTGAGCTACTGGCCATCAACGAGTCTCTACGAGTAGAGAACCAACGAATGGCCGACTTGTTGAATCATAGACAAAACAGCCAAAACAAGGGAAAAGAACACAAAATCCTGAAAACAAAGACGATGAAAAAGAGCACACGTCGGAGGCTAAACCCTTGGTGACGACCACTCCGACGCCAACGGTAAAGAGGACTAATCCATTTTCAAAAGACATCATGATCTTTCAGATGCCCAAAAACTTCACCCTGCCAACAACGTTGAAACCTTATGAAGGAATCGGTGATCCTAACATACATATCACTAAGTTCCATACAACGATGTTCATCAATAGTGCATCTGATCCAATACTCTGTCGTACATTTCCTACCTTTTTTGATGGTGCTGTCTTGATCTGGTTTTCTGACTTTACCTGTAGGTTCTATATCAAGTTTTGATGAGCTGGCCGATCTCTTTTTCAATACCTTTGCCCCCTCAAAGATATACGTACACAACTCAAACTATCTCAGCACTATAAAACAAGGACAGCACGAGAGCCTTAAAGACTACATGACAAGGTTTGCAAAGGCACCTATGGAGATACCCAACCTCAACCCAGAGGTCCACTTACACGCACTAAAAAGTAGACTCCGCCTTGAAAAGTTCCAAGAAACCATAGTAGTTACAAAACCAAAGACGTTGGCGAAGTTCAAAGAAAAAGCAACAAGTCAAATCAAAATAGAAGAGCTCCGACAAATCCGAAAAGTAGAAAGGTCTAATCCTAATAGAGAGGAAAACAAACAGGAGAAATACCCAAATAATAAGATAGACTAAAAACCCTTTAAACTCACACCTAAATTCGACACACACACCCTTTTCAACACAAAAAAAGAGGACATCATTAAAGACATCCTACACTATAAACTAATCAAATCACTAAACAAGGCAGGAACTTACCAAGACCAAAGATATGTGGAAAGTTAAAATATTTCACTTTAATTTTCATCAAAAGTATGGGCACACTATAGACGATTGTGTTATAGCAAAAGACTTTTTTGAAAAACTAGCTCTCCAAGGTTTGCTGGACAAATACATCGACAGCCAAGGACCAACACGAAATTTAGAAGACCTCGGCCATCACTCTAAATCGAGTGACAATCACAGGGATAATGGAAAAGGGTAAACGAAAATCCTAATCAGCCTCGTAGCATTATTAACTGTATCTTTGGTGGTTTCGCAGACGAAGGATGTAGCAACTCGGCCAGAAAAAGGACATATAGGACTATAATGTGAGTACTAGTTCCGAGCAAATTTCAACGACCGATGTGAACATCCTAGAAATCACATTTAACTCTTTTTAGATCTCAAAGCGATGGACAAAAACCTAGATGATCCTGTAGTTATATAACTACAAGTTGGCAAACCTTTAGTGAAAAAGTTCTTGTGTACCCCGGCAGTAGCGCCGATGTATTGTTCTATTCTACATATAAAAAAAATGAAGCTAAGAGATAAAGCCTTACAATCATCCGCTGAAGAACTGGTAGGTTTCTCAGGTGAGCGCGTTCCAATCCAAGGCTATATACGGTTACAAAATACACTAGACGAATACCCTAATTGCAAAACCTTAGATGTGCAATACTTAGTGGTGGATTGTTAAAGTTGATATAATATCATTTTAGAAAGACCTTTTTGAATACATTTGGTACTATTGTTTCCACTATACAATTGTGTGTTAAGTTTTGTATGCAGGACAACAAAGTGGTCACAATCCATGCCGATAAAAAAGAAGCCAAGCAATACTATAAAGCAATCCTCATAACAAACCCACTAGGAAACCTATACAACAACACATTCAGGCAGTCTATAACTCGAAAAATCTACCCCACCTAACAGAGCTTGATCCAGGAATAGAAATCCAAGATCGATCTTTACCAACAGACAATTTGACCAAGGTGTTACTAACAGAAGATGAAAGCAAATACACATATATTGGGGACTCTTTATAAGAACAAAACAAGGAGCAACTTATCACATTACTACAGCAAAATGTTAACTTATTTGCATGGACCCTAACTAATATACCAAGAATTGATCCGAACATCACCTGCCACAAACTAGAAGTAAATCCCTTGATCTGACCAATAGCTCAGAAGAAATGACACTTAGGCACAGACAAACAGAAGGCATCTCTAGAAGAAACCCAAAAACTATACTGGACGTAGGATTCATAAAGGAAATCCAATTCGACAACTGGTTAGCAAATGTGGTCATGGTTAAGAAAAACAATGTCAAATAGAGGATGTGTGTGGATTTTACAAACCTCAACAAGCATGTCCAAAGGATGCGTATCCTTTTCCCTATATTGATAAATTAGTTGATAAGTCATCTAGTTTTCAATGTTTAAGTTTTATGGATGCTTATTCTAGTTATAAAAAATACTTATGTATTTAGCAGACCAGGATAAGACTGCTTTTATTACTAACTATAACAATTTTTGTTATAAGGATATGCGTTTTGGACTTAAAAATGCAAATGCTACTTATCAAAGGCTAACGGATAAAATCTTTTCCAACCAAATCAGAAGAAATATAGAAGTATATGTGGATGATATGGTAGCAAAGACCAAATCCAATAGCGATCATGTCAACGACAACTCCCATTATACAATATGAAGCTAAATCCAGAAAAGTGTGCTTTCAGAGTACATGGAGAAAAAATTTCTCGGTTTCATGCTAACCTGCCGAGGTATAGAAGCTAACCCAGAGAAGTGTCAAGTGATCCTATGAATGAGAAGTCCTCAGTCCATCAAAGAAGTGCAAATCCTACCTCGGATAGCTCACAGATCACATCACTTTGTCAAAACGTTACAAAAATAGAAAGAATTTCTTTGGAGAGAAGCTTACGAACAAGCATTTACTGAGCTTAAGGCCATTTTATCATCATCACCAATACTCCATAGACCAGAGAGCGGTAAATCATTATTCCTTTACTTATCTGTAATTGACTATGTTGTATGTTCAGTCTTGATTACAGAGATAGATAAAGCTCAACAACCAGTCTACTTTGTGAGTAAATCACTCCAGACTGCTGAGCTTAGATATCCGAAGTTGGAGAAGCTAGCTTTGGTTCTCATAACAACCGCAAGACGACTAAGGTACTACTTTCAAAGTCATACCATTATTGTCCGAACAGAGCACCGACTACTGCAAATCCTAAAACCAGAACTCACCGAAAGACTAATAATGTGATTGATCAAACTCTCAGATACGATATACACTATCAAGCTCGAGGCTCTTTGAAGTCTCAACATCTAGCCGATTTCGTGGCAGAACTCACTATCAACGATACTACACAAAGTAGTAAAACTTGGACACACTCTATGTCGATAGTGCTTCAAATATGCAAGGATCTGAAGCTGGCATATTGCTCATAAATAACAAGGGACCAGCAAGTGAACAATCTTTACAATTCACCTTCTATGCCAGCAATAACCAAATAGAATATGAAGCACTTATAGCTGGTCTAAGACTAGCTCACACTCTCAGAATAACACATATCAATGTCAAATGTGACTCGCTACAGATAGTACAAACAGTAACAGGTAATTTCCAGGTAAGAGATACACTATTAGAAAAATTTAATTCTAGTGTCAACAATCTTATCTCTTATTTTCTAAAATTTGAAATTTCTCATATACCTCATGAGCAAAACTGCCGAGCCGATATTCTCTCGAAATTTGTAACTACTAGAAGTCCAACACATCATCCAAGATTATCACAACTAACATTGTATGAGCCCAGAGTCACATTAACAAATATTTTGAGTATTTCACAGGAAGAAGATTGGCAAGAACCATTTATACAATACCTGACAATATCCAAGACAACAGAAAATTCAAAAGGCAATCAAACTTTTTTACATTAACTGGAGTCATGCTATATAAACAAGGTTTTACAAGACCTTTGTTAAAATGCTTAAACAACACAGATGCTGAGCTCGCTATGGATGAAGTTCACGAAGGCGTATGTGGCATACATATCGAGGGCAGGTGCTTGGCGTCCAAAATACTCTGAGTAGGATACTAATGACCTACCATACAAAGAGATTGCATAAATAAAGTCAAACATTGTGATCATTTTCAACGTCATATCCTAATCAACCACAAACCATCCGAGCAATTACACACATCGGAGATAAGCTGGCCTTTTAGTAAGTAGGGACTAGATATTCTCGGCCCTTTCCCACAAGCACCAGATCAGATTAAATTTTTAATTATTAGCATCGATTCTTTTACAAAATGGATAGAGACTATACCTTTGGCAAAAATAAATTTGAAAAAATGATATCTTTTATTTGGAAAAACATAATATGTCGATTTGGTATACCTCATTCCATTATCACAGACAACGGTAGACAATTTATAGACAAAAATTTTATAATTTTTTTACAAAATTTCAGAGTTAATATCAATTTTCATCTGTAGAACACCCTCAAACTAATGGTTTAGCTGAGGCTACCAATAAAGTTATATTGCAGGCACTTCGGGAAACATTAGAGGATTCAAAAAGACAATGGGTCAAATTCCAGAAATTTTTTGGAGCTATAACATAACAGAACAACCATCAACCAGAGAGACACCATTCAGAACAGTATATGGCTATGATGACATGATACCAATTAAAGTATCACACCAATCTAGCTGAACACACAATTTTAACGACGACACAAACGCCAAACTAATAGCCACTGAGCTGGACTCAGTGGAAGAAATCCGAGATCAAGTATTGATTCAACAATGCGCAACTCAACTTGCTATAGTCCGGAAGTACAACAAAAGGATCAAGCCGATGTCATTCAATAAACGAGACCTCGTTTTCAGAAAAATAGAAGAAGCACGAAAACCACAAGGTCATGAAAAACCAAGCGCCAATTGGGAAGGTCCTTTCGAATATCAAAAGTCATCGGACGAGGCGCATACAAATTACTACCTTTAGAAGGCAACGGTCTCTCAAGTACATGAAATATTTCATCTCTAAAATTTTATTGTAGTTAAGTCTATACGTCGGGACAAGATGCTGTACTCTTTTTCCTACTACCAGATTTTATCTCTAAGTTGGATTTTACTGGAGGGGTTTTAACGAGGCACACCCCATACCCCTTTTAATACAATTCTATTCTTCACAATTTTTTATTAGTACTTTCTACCAACCCATTTTTCAAATTGATCTATAGATTACTCGATTGCCAATATGTGTTACCTATTTTTCCAAATTATTCAAGCAAATTTCCAACAATAAATTATTAAACGCAAACCAAATTCAAACTAGCCGGAACTACTTTCTACAACACATTTCAACCATTTACCAAACAAAATATAAATATGAAACTACATAATAAACTCTTATCATCAAAATACCTAATTATGTTTATACAAACATCACAAAAAGATCAACATTGTTTCAAACACCAAATTCGACAGAATTATACTCGGTCATTAGTCTATCAAACCATTACCATATTAACTACAAACTTTTCAAAATAAACAACAAGTCCATTAAACTAAAAACAAATAAGTTTCACGGTGCATCCACATTCTCATCTTCACCTTCTTGGTTAGCATCATCACCTACCAATTGTCCACCCATCACAATCTTACAAGGATCCATCACAGCAAAATCCACAGTTAGAGCAACAAATTTAGCTTGCTCTGATGCTCTGTTAAATCCCATAGCAAACATTTCAAAATCATACTTTTCTTTTTCAGTCTCTAAACCCTTCTTTTCAACAGACAGCTCTATGACTCTTGTCTTTAACACTGATTTCTCTTTACTCAGCTCAACCTGATTCTTCTCAAGTTAAGTTATCTTCGTAAGCAAAAGCTTACTCTCTTCTATAGCATCTCTGTAATTTCTTCTCTGTCTCTAAATTCGCCTTCATGATTTGCTCCATACTCGCTTTGTCAAATGAATCCCTCAAATGCTTTAACTTTTGGGTCCGACCCATACACATCTATTGAGCACCCATCACCTATATCAAAACAACCTATCAATCCAAGGAACATTTAATAAATTGATCAAACTAAAACTACTTACCTGCATATGCCGACCTATTCCAACATCATCGACTTCATGCACAAGCTTCACGTCTAAAGGGCATTAACCATACTCGTCCGACATCAACATAAAGGGAAAATACTCACTTCACATCGAAGTAAGGTCATCATTCCCCTTATACCCATGCAAAAACTTCTGACTCTCAGTAAATTTCTCTACATCACCGAGGTCCACCTCCTTAACAGCAAATTTAGAACCAGTTAAATCTACAACCTTATCCTCCTCAATTTTCTTTCTTTTATAGCTAACCTCTTAGTAGGAGAAGGCTGGTTCACCTCGGCCCCTCCCTCATCCTTAACGTTGCTTGTTAAACCCTCATTCTTAACGTTTTTTTACTTGAAGAAAGCTTGGAGATTGCTCGTAGTCACCTTCGAAGCTTTTTCACCTGTAAACAAACATATCACAACACACATCATAATCAAATCTCAAACTATCTAACAAGAAAGAAATTCATACATTTTTACCTAGATAACTAATCACAGCCTCTCTATCAGTTTTCCACTTTAGCAAATCTGCTATAGCTAATAACCTCGCCAAAGATATGTTATTCACCAAGAATTCAACTATCGTTTCATTCATATACTCCATCTGGTCCATCCCTAATATCTGCCGAGATGACACATGTCAAAACAACAGGAATCTTTTCAACCAAAATTCATCTACATAGAAAGGAAACTCCTCTTCCGCCAACCTTACCTTCACAAACATAGCCTTAAAACCTTTAAAGGATGACTTATATAAGCTAAATATGGCTCGGTTTGGAATGATGGCCAAATTTAACCAACAACCTCTCCTCACCCCTTTAGCTTGGAACAATGCAAAAAATACCTCCAACGGAAGCTTTATCTCTAAAAATTTCATCAGCACCTCAAAACTCCCTAACGAAAGCCTAGGAATTTGGGTGTAGCTGTGATGGTGCACACTTCAATTGCATTAATACACCATGCTGGAAAGGCATAAAAGGAAATATAACTCCCAGTTCAAAAAACAAACACTTATACATATAAAAGTACTCATACCCCTCCCATCTGTAACAAATATGATCAACAATACTACAAGGCAAAAATTCAAATTTTATGTCAGCTCCATCCTTCACCCAACCCGAATACCCTAGTTGACAAATACTCTTCATGTCACGAAACAATGAAGCATGTTCCTTCACAGACGAAGCCACCCACGAGTAAGGATCATTTTCATCAACAATGACTTCCTCCTCCACAATCTCATCACTATCATTTTCTAATTTTCGTTTCTTTGTACCTTTCTTTTTCCCTTTTTCTTTCACTTCAACTTTACCTTTTTTCTATTCTCCAACTCTACCAAACTCTCAAACTAAGGAGAAATAGAAAAATAAAAAATAAAAAGCAGAAGACACACACTAACTTTTTTTACTCATCTTAAAATAAATAAACCCCAAAAACTCCAATAGACGCCTAAAACTTGAAACAAGACACCTACACACCATAACTTCAATTTTACACATGAAAGTTAAGAAATCAATAACTCAGATAACAACTCATCATTTCCAAACTCATCCGGATCGTCAATCGTGATTTCAAATAGACGACTGATCATTGTGATCTTGGTAACCGTAAAAATATTTATTACACATGTTGCATCAATTATTCAAGATTATCAATACCAACATTTCAAACTTTACCTTTTATTTGTAGTTCATTAAAAATCAAGTTGAGCAAAGGAGATTGATAAATGAAATTTATCGTCGATCTAGATTTTTTCAAAAATAGAATTCATTCATTGCAAGTATAGTCTAGATCAACAACTAATTTCCAATCAAATTTAGATCAAAAGATAGTCACAATCAAAACACAATAACCGGGAGTTTTTAAGTCTCGGGTCGTCTTCCCTAGGAGTTGCAAATGAAGTGCTATATTATTGGCTATAAGGGAATTGGGAGTTGTGAATGCAAGAGAGAGCAAGTAATGTAAATGGCAAGGAATTAAATGATCATGTAAGGAATTAAAAGTCAAAGCAATAAAATGCAAGGAAAAGAAAATTCAAATGCAAGAAATCTCTTGGCATGAATTGGGAGCTAAGGTTACCTATCCTAGTCATTGACCACAAACACGTGATGATTATGAAGAGTTAATCCTACTTAGTCAACCCTACATCAAGGATAAGTCAAATAGGCATAGTTGATTCCAATCCCTAAGGCCTAGTCCACATTATTAATGGGTCACTTAGAGTCAAGGAAAACCAAATCAACTAACTACTTTAATGTATCAAACAAGAATGGACATCAATGACTCAAGGGTCACCAAAATCCTCATATCCAAACCAAGAGTGAAGAAAAACTAAGTAAAAACTAAGCCAAGCATTTTATCAAACACTTGGTGTGCATGAAAATAAAATAATATTAAATTACATTAAAAATAAAATCTAACTATCAAATGCAAGAAAATAATAATAACAACTAAAGAAAGCAATAAATGAACATAAAACATAAATTGCATTAAATAAAAATAAAAAATTACAAGAGTGTTCATAAAATAAAAAGTGACATAAAAGAGAAATTAAGAAGAAGAACTAAGAGAATTAAGACAATAAGACATGAAAACATAAATGAAACTACATTAAAATAAGAATCAAAGACTGAAATTAAAGAGAAATTAACTAAACCTAACCTAATTCTAGAGAGAGGAGGGAGCTTCTCTCTCTAGAAACTAAGAGAAAAAATATGTAAAAGCTAAACCTAATTGCCCCCCTTGCTTCCACTTGAATTGGGATTGAAATAGTTTCAGAAATGAGTTGGATTGGGTTTTGGAGGCCCAGAATTCGCCCCCAATGATTTGCATTAATGAGCTCACGTGACTCAGGTCACGCGTACGCGTCATTGAGCAAAGTTCACTTCCACGTGTATGCGTGGGTCATGCGTACGCGTCGCCTAGCGCGTACGCGTTGTCCGTGCGCACGCACGGATCGCTGAATTTTCCAAACTTCATTTTTTCATGGTTTCTTCCCTTTTGCATGCTCTTTTTCTCACTTCTTCAACCCATACTTGCCTTGAAAACCTGAAATCACTTAGCAAACACATTAAGGCATCAAATAGGATTGAAGTGAATAAAATTTAGCAATTAAAAGGCCTAAAGAGCATATTTTCACTTTCAAGCACGATTTAGAAAGAAATCTCAAAACTAAGCTATTTCATTGAATAAGTGCAAGAAAGGTTGATGAAATCCACCCAAATAGAGCAAATAAATACCATGAAATGTGGATTCATCAGAGATACCACTTACTTCATAAACTGGTTTATAGATAGAAATAACTCTATCACTTACCAAATCTTTTCTTTATCCATCCTAATTTATTTATTTACTTATTCATTTTACCTGTTCGATATTTTAACTTTTACTATTAATCTTTACTTTGTTCCTTTTCTTCAATCCAATAAGTTGAGCTTTAGAGCTACTACTATTACAATTTTGATTTATAGTTTAAAAGCTCAACCTATCTAATTGAAAAATGTTATAGGTCAAGTTTGGAGCTGTGATCCATTAGCTATAACCAAGCCCAATCATACCTATAAATTGGAATTTGAATAAACAACACGTGCTAAATAAAAGGAAACGTGTTTTCATGTTAACAGACCTTTTTATAAGATCACATAACGTGAAGGAGCAGTTACCACAAAACCAGACTAACATCCTCAATAGTTTCGTAATACTAGTAACCGCCTATAACACAATAACTCTATAAATACAAAAATTCTAACTACATAAGAGGTACGCTATTTATTCTAAATTGCAATATACTCATCTCACTCTCTTTTTTACTTGAGAGTTGGAGTGGCTTTGCAGGTGTTCGCTGCCGCCATTCTTGGAAAACCGACGTATACCTCATCCCACCCAGGCGAAAGTAAATTCAACTTTAGACCGAACGAGCTATACCTCTCTCGAGATTTACTACGCAGGAACAAAAAGCATACAAATTTCTAAATTGTAACCACTTGTTTTAATTTTTGATGAATAAAGATTTATTTAAATGTTTTTGAAAAATTTGAGAGTAAACAAAAAAAAAATAAAATGATTCCTAATCTATTACCCAAACCTTGGCCCACAACAACAACAATCTCGGAACCTAGTATAGCTGGCAGAGATAATTTCTCTAAGATAACCACCCCACTCAGGCTACCACTATCCCAATAAACTCGGGCAATGGCCCGCATAAACCCCGTCAAACCTGCAATAAAGATACGAATAACAAACCTGATCCAGGTAACAAACCATTCAAACAACTTACTATAAGTGCTAACGAGTTACTAATCTAGAGGTACGCAGTTCATTCTAATTTCTACTCTGAACTCTCTCACACTCATACTTACTTGAGCGTTGGAGTCCCTTTGCAGGTATCCAACACCGCCTCCCCACAAGAAGACGACATTCCACACTCTTTACTCCAAGGAAAGTCAGTTCAAGCGTCAGTCGAACGAGCTATACCTCGGAGTTCATTTTCACACAGGGACATTTGGCGCCCACCGTGGGGCTCCGATTTTAATCTAACCCCACCTTCTCTATATTTTGTATATCTCTTCATTTTCTTTTTCAGGACATAGGAGATGGCGGACGAGCACAGTCACGCTCCCTCCATCAATCAGGCGGAAATTTTAGCAATCAACGAGGCCCTCAGGGCCGAGAATCAAAAAATGGCTGAGCTCCTGCGACAGATGGGGCACGACCGAAGCAAGGGAGAACACAAGAGTGCCGAAAATAAGGACAATGATGACGAGCACACCTCGGAAACCAAACACATCATCCCCAAAACCACCAAAACGACCACCAAAAAAAGAACCAACCCCTTCGCCAAAGAAGTCATGAGTTTTGAAATGCCTCAGAATTTCACCTTACCGTCAACCTTAAAACCCTACAATGGAATAGGAGATCCGAATGTCCACGTCACCAAGTTCCAGGCCATGATGTTCATGAATAAGGATTCTGACCCGATCTTATGCCACACATTCCCAACTTTCCTAGATGGAGCCGCTCTGATTTGGTTTTCCAACCTCCCTAAAGGCTCCATTTCTAACTTCGACGAACTAGCAGCCCAGTTCGTCAACCACTTCGCCGCATCTAAAATATATGTCCATAACTCCGACTACCTAAGCACCATCAAGCAGGGACCGAACGAAAGCCTAAAAGACTACATGACTAGGTTTGCCGAAGCAACCAACGAGATACCTAACCTAAACCCCGAAGTCCATCTCCACGCCTTAAAGAGCGGCCTTCGGCCAGGGAAATTCCAAGAATCCGTAGTCATTGCAAAACCAAAAACCTTGGCCGAGGTGGAAGAATTCCGGGCACTGCGAAGAGCAGATAAGCCTATCCCAAGCAGAGACGAGGAAAGGCAAAACAGACAATCGAAAAGTAGAACGGATCCGAGAACATTCAGGCTAACACCCAAATTCGATAACTATACCGCCTTCAATGCAAAAGGGAGGACATAATAAAGGACATATTGCACTCAAAACTTATCAAACCCCCAAATAGGGCCGGTACTTATCAAGACCAGCATTATTTGGACAAATCAAAGTATTGTGCCTTCCACCAGAAGTACGGCCACACCACGGATGACTGCGTAATAGCCAAGGACGTCCTCGAAAAGCTCGCCCGCCAAGGGCTACTAGGCAAGTACATTTCCAGCCGAGGAAGGAAGCGAAGCACAGACGATCTCGGCCAACAATCCAAACCGACTGACAATTCCCGAGATAAAGGGAAAAAGGTAGATAACGATATCAATCCACCCCGCAGAATAATAAACCGTATTTCTGGTGATTTTGCAGGTGGCGGATGCACAAACTTGGCACGAAAAAGGTCGTACCGAACTATGATGACGATGACAGAAACCACCACGTCCCAACCAGTCGAGAAGGACAAGCCAGAAATCTCATTCGTCCCGAAAGACTATAAAGCAAATGACCGGAACTTAGATGACCCGGTTGTCATCACAGCACAAGTCGGGGAGCCATTAGTAAGGAAGATCCTAATGGACTCAGGAAGCAGCGCCGACGTACTTTTCTACTCAACTTTCCAAAAGATGAAACTCAGCGACAAGAATCTCCAACCCTCTTCCGAAGAACTGGTAGGTTTCTCAGGTGAGCGTGTCTTCATTCGAGGTTACATCTGGTTACAAACCACCTTCGGAGAATACCCCAACAGTAAAACAATAGATATACAATATCTTGTTGTAGACTGCAGAAATCCATATAACATCATTTTAGGCAGACAATCCTTGAACGCATTCAATGCTATTGTTTCTACTGTGCATTTGTGTGTTAAGTTTCTTTCACAGGACAACAAAGTCATTACCATCCACGGAGACTAGAAAGAGGCCAGACAGTGCTATAACGCCAGTCTGAAAGACAAACAGCCAAAACAACCCGAACAACAATACGTTCAAGCAGTATATAACTCGGACCAACTGCCTGCCCTGGCCGATCTGGACCCCAGAACCAACCATCAAGAGCGGCCAATGCCAACAGACGATCTAACCAAGATCTAATTAACCAAGAACGACGAATCCAAGTACACATACCTCGGCAACGCGCTTAAGGAAGAAGAACAGAACCAACTCACCAAGCTACTAAGACACAACGTTGACTTATTCGCATGGACCCCAGCAGACATGCCAGGAATAGACCCTAACGTCATTTGCCATAAGTTGGCTATCAATCCAACAGCCCGACCTATAGCCCAAAAGAAACGACACCTCGGCACTGACAAGAAAGCGGCCTCCTTAAAAGAGACTCAAAAGCTACTCAATGCTGGCTTCATCAAAGAACTCAGATATTCCACTTGGTTAGCCAATGTGGTAATGGTTAAAAAGACCAATGATAAATGGAGGATGTGTGTGGACTATACAGACCTCAACAAGGCCTGTCCAAAGGACGCATACCCCCTCCTGTGCATTGATAAACTTGTTGATAATTCTTCTAGTTTCCAATGTTTACGTTTCATAGATGCCTATTCCGGCTATAATCAAATCCTCTTGCATAAAGTTGACCAGGATAAAACTTCCTTTATTACTGATAATGGAAATTTCATTTATAAGGTTATGCCATTTGGGCTAAAAAATGCAGGTGCTACCTACCAACAACTCATGGACAAAATCTTCACAAGTCAAATCAGACAAAACATAGAGGTCTATGTCGACGATATGGTGGCAAAATCAACACACACGGCAAACCACATTCACGACCTAACAGAGATATTCCAACAACTTCGAAGGTACAGTATGAAGCTTAATCCTGACAAATGTGCTTTCGGAGTACAGAGCGGCAAATTCCTCGGCTTGATGCTCACTTGCCGAGGTATTGAAGCAAACCCGGAGAAGTGCCAGGCAATATTAAACATGCGAAGCCCAAAAACAGTCAAGAAGGTCTAACAACTAACCGGCTGACTCGCAGCCTTAGCCAGGTTTCTGCCCTGAGTAGCCCACCGATCACACCATTTTTTCAAAAATCTACGGAAACAAGAGGAGTTTCACTGGACCGAGGAATGCGAAACAACTTTCACTGAGCTCAAGGGCATAATTTTAGCTCCCCCAATCCTCCAAACTCCAGAAGCTGGTAAACCGCTCTATCTATATTTGTATATTTCTGACCAGGCTATCAGTTCTGTCTTGGTAATAGAAACTGAAAAGCAGCAACACCCGGTGTACTTCGTCAGCAAATCACTTCAAAATGCCGAGGTCCGTTACCCAAAAATAGAGAAGCTGGCACTAGCTTTGGTCACAACAGCCAGACGCCTACGACACTACTTCCAAAGCCACACCATCGTGGTCCGAACAGAACAACCTTTAAGACAAATATTGACGAAGCCCGAGCTAGCAGGTAGATTAATCAAATGGTCGATCAAGCTGTCAGAATACGACATCCAATACCAATCCAAAGGAGCCATCAAATCCCAGGCCCTTGCCGACTTTATTGCAGAACTCACTATAGAGGAACAAGTCCTGAAAACAACATATGGACGCTATATGTTGATGGCGCTTCAAACAACAAAGGTTCCGGAGCAGGAATACTCCTCGAAGACAAACACGGAACTCAAGTCGAGCAATCCCTGCAATTTACTTTTCATGCAAGCAACAACCAAGCAGAGTACGAAACTCTAATAGCAAGACTTCGACTGGCTCACATTATGGGAATAGCACATTTAAACGTCAAATGCGACTCCCTCCTTGTGGTACAACAGGTAACAGGTATTTTCCAGGTAAAAGACCCGTTGTTAGAAAAATACAATATCATAGCCAATAACCTCGTCAAAAATTTTCAAAAATTTAACATATCCCACATACCTCGGGAACAAAATGACAGAGCAGATATTCTCTCGAAACTAGCAACAACAAGAAGTCAAACTACACCACCCATCTTATCCCAACTAACACTCGAAGAACCTAGTGTTATACTAACATCAATCTCGAGTATTTCGCAGGAGGATGATTGGAGATCACCCTTCATCACTTACTTGCAAACAGGCCACATCCCCAGTAACACCCAAAATCAACAAAAATTCAAACAAAGAGCAAGCTTCTATACAATGCTTGGAGCTGACTTATACAAAAAGGGATTCACTAGACCCCTGCTAAGATGCCTAAATATAGCAGAGGCCAAATTGGCAATAGACGAAGTTCATGAAGGAGCCTGTGGCACACACTTTGGCGGACGAAGTCTAGCTGCCAAAATTCTCCGAGCTAGTTACTATTGGCCGACGTTACAACAAGACTGCATGAATAAAGTCAAACATTGCGATCATTGCCAATGCCATGCACCAATCATTCATAACCTAGCCGAGCAATTACACACATCCGAGATATGCTAGCCATTCAACAAATGGGGGCTAGATATCCTCAGACCATTTCCACCCGCTCTAGGCCATGTTAAATTTTTAATTGTCGCCATAGATTACTTCACCAAATGGATAGAGGCTACACCATTGGCAAAAATTACTTCTGAAAAAATGATTTCTTTCGTATGAAAAAACATACTATGCCGCTTTGGTATTCCTCATTCCATCATCACCGATAACGGTAGACAATTTATAGATCAAAAGTTTACAAACTTTTTACAAAATTTCAAAATAGTTCAACAGTTCTCTTCTATCGAACACCCACAAACTAACAGTCTAGTGGAAGCCGCCAATAAGATCATTTTGCAGGGACTCAAAAGGAAGCTCGAGGACTCAAAAGGAGAACGGGCCAAGCTTATTCCTGAAGTACTATAGAGCTATAACACCACTGAACAATCAGCAACAAAGAAAACACCATTCAGGCTAGTCTACGGAAGCGACGCAATGATACCAATTGAGGTATCTCTACAAAACACCAGAACCACACATACAAGCGAAAGCGACAATGCCGAAAGTAGAAGAGCCGAGGTCGACCTTGTAGAGGAAACCCGGGACAAATTCGCACTTCAACAAACAGCAGCACGGCGAGCTATAGCTCGGAAATATAACAGGAAGCTCAAGCAGAGAACATTCTCAGAAGGAGACCTTGTACTAAGAAAAGTCGAGGACGTACAAAAGCCACAAGGACATGGCAAACTAAGCGAAAATTGGGAAGGACCATTCAGAATTCAAAAAGTTGTCGGCAAGGGAGCATACAAAATACAAAGACTCGACGGAGCTACTGAAGAACTGAAGATTGATGGTTTAGAAGTTAGAATAAATTCTCGTTGCAAGTATAGTTTCTAAACCAAGCAATCAACCTTTCTTACAAACGTTTTGGTTGTCACAAGTACCAAACCCCTTTAAAATTGATAACCGAAGTATTTAACCTCGGGTCGTCTTCTCAAGGAATTGCAGGGAGGTGTTCTTATTATTGGTTATGAGTTTTGTAAATTGGAGGTTTTGAAAGTGAGGAACAGGTAATTTAAATAACAAGGAAAATAAATTGCAGGAATTAATAAATTAATATTTAATAAAACTCTTGGCAAGGTATGAAAATCAGAAGTCCTATCCTAGTTATCCTTATCAATTGTGATGAGAATTGGATTTTTCTCCCACCTTGTTAACCTCTAACTATGAAGGTAAGTTAAGTGGATGAATTAATTTGAATCCTCAAGTCCTAGTCTTTCCTTGGGAAAAACTAGGGTTATTGGAACTCGATTTAATTCTTGAAGAATTCTAATTTTCAGTCAACACCTTGAGTTTGATAACTCTAGCATCACCAATTATTTAACCAAAGTCAAAAGGGAAAATAAATCTACTTGAATGAAAATAATTTGAATACATAAATTAAAGAGAGCAATCGTAATTCTGAAATACCTCAAAATATATTAAATAGAACATTCAAATCTTAACATAGGAAGGTTCATAAGCTAAATTGGAACATTAACAAGTAAGAGAATTGGAATAATTAAAAATAGAAGAGAGACATTGATTAAAGGAAAATATTGGACCTGGTATTGAAGCAATAAAATTAAAAGGAATCATAATCCTAAATCCTAAGAGAGAGGAGAGAGCCTCTCTCTCTCTCTCTCTCTCTAAAAACTACATCTAAAAATCTCAAATTGTGAATTATGAGCTTATTCTTATGAATGAATGGATTTTCCCACTTTATAGCCTCTAATCTGTATATTCTGGGCCGCAAACTGGGTCAGAAACAGCCCAGAAATCACTGGAGAAGAAATCTGCCACGCTGATTTTTGCCACTGCGATGCGTCCGCGTGGAGCACGCGTTAGCGTCACCTAGCATCAGAGCAACTATGGCATATTATATATCAAATCGAAGCTCCGGATGTTAGCTTTCCAACGCAACTGGAACCGTGTTGTTTGGACATCTGTAGCTCAAGTTATGACAGTTTTAGTGCAAAGAGGTCAGGCTGGACAACGTAGCAATTTCTTCAACTTCTTGTATTCCTTCCACTTTTGCATGCTTCCTTTCCATCCTCCAAGCTATTCCTGCCCTGTAATCTCTGAAATCACTTAACACACATATCAAGGCATCTAATGGTAATAAGAGAGGATTTAAACATAGGGAACTTAAGGCCAAAGAAGCATGTTTTCAATCAAAGCACATAATTAGGAAGCCAAATGTAAAACCATGCAAATAGTATGAATAAGTGGATAAAGAGTTGATAAAAACCACTCAATTGAGCACAAGATAAACCATGAAATAATGGTTTATCAACCTCCCCACACTTAAATATTAGCATGTCCTCATGCTAAGCTCAAGAGAAGCTATAAGAGAGTGAAGAGGAATGGTAGAAAGTATAAAATGCAACCTATTTATATGAATGCAACTACATGCAAAATGTTTCTACCTACTTGGTTAAAAGTAAACAAATCTTTTAAGAACAAATATGAACTGGATTTCACTAATCACAAAATAAAGTACAAGTAAACTTGCATAAGAAAATAGCTCATGAAAGCCGGGAACAAAGAATCGAGTATCGAACCCTCATTGGAAGTGTATGCACTCTAATCGCTCAGGTGTTTAAGGTTCGATCTCTCAGTTCTCTGCTAATCTTGCTTTCTAAGGCTTGCTCTTCATCTAACAATCAACACTAATTTGATGCATAAATACACAAATCAAGAGGTCTTTTAAGGGTTGTAATGGGGTTAGGATCAAGGTAGGATTGTATTTGGCCAAGTGGACTAAAATCTGAATCCTTAATTAACTTAAACTTTTTCCACCTAACTTAAGACAATCCATGTAATTACAATGCAAAATCTAACTGCCCATTAACTATGTTTTCCATATATTCATGCATCCGATTTTGAGTATAGTACATATGCATTGCTTTCACCATTTACTTTGGGGCATTTTGTCCCCTTATTATTATTATTATTATTTTTTTCTTTATTTTTTCTTTTTCTTTTTCTTTTTCTCTTTTTTTTTATTTTTATTTATTTATTTTGTTTTTTTCTCAATGCATATGATTAAATTATTGAATGCATGAACATGTCCTAAACATTTCTTTCACATTTTCATAAAGATATACAATACCCAATTTTTAAACCAAATATTTCCAAACCCACTTTTCCCCACACTTAATTCATGAGCACTCTCACTAGTCTAAGCTAACCAAGGATTCAAATTAAGGACATTATTATTTTTCGCTTAGAGTTAATGATGTGCTAAAGTAAAGAATAAAAGGGGTAAAATAGGCTCAAATTGGTTTGCAAGGGATAATGAAGGTTTAAGGCCATATGGGTATGTAAGCTCAGTGAAACAAAGGCCTCAATCATATAAGTGCATCCATACATCAAACCATGAAAATATAGAATTAAGCAAGACAAAGATCACAATTTTAGAGAGAACAACACACACCAAAATGAAATATTGGTTGATTAAATGCAACCAATCAAATAGGCTCAAAAATCTCACTGGTTTTTGTATGTTCGAGCTCTAAACCATGTTCCAGTATAATATTTCTTCATACAAGTTTAACATTAAATTTTATTCAAATTAGTGAAATACTTTAAAAAAGTTTCTTGAAAAAAAAATATTTCTTCAACCAAGTGGTAAAATATGCACAAAATCAAACAAATATGCAATCAAACATGTAAATGCAACAACTAACAAGGAAAATAAACCATTGGTGTTGGAAAGAAGAAAATAGCTAACCCATGGAGATCGGTATTGACCTCCCCACACTTAAAGATTGCACCGTTCTCGATGCATGCTGAGATGTGCAGGTGGACAGGTTGTTCCAACTGATGCTTTTCTTCAAGGATTGTGCAGATGGACTTGTTTGTCTCCCCTTTTAGAAGTTTCTCCCTTTTTCCGTCTTCGGTGGCCAGCCTGAAAGAAGAGAAAAAGGAGAACAGTAACCCAGAAATAAAGATAAAATAAAACATGGTTGGGTTAATGCCAAAGAATGAGGGTCTCAATTACATGGTAGTTAAAACATGCAAGTGAGAAAACAGTAGAAGTACATGGCAAATCAAGAGTGCAAAAATTTGCAACAATAGGGAAGAGAGTGTGGGTAAGGAGAGATAATATAAATTCATGTCAATGTAAAAGTAATACAGGTATAAAAGATTGGCATTGATTTAAATAATATTACCTAACCAGAATAAAACAAGTCACTAAGCACCCAAAATAATTCAAGAGAAGATGCAACAGTTAAATAAAAAAATTCAACAACAAAGGAAAAATAATTAATTTAGAAAAGAAAATAAAAATATGCACAAAATTAAGATGCAATGAATGAAATATGAAAATAAATTAAGTAAAATAAAATGAAGGTGAAAAGGAATGAGAAGGAAAAGAAATAAAGTAAGAAAGAAAGAAGAAAAGATAGAAGAAATTAGGATTAGAAAAGAAAAGATAAGATAATTGGCGTTGATTTAGATAAGTTGTGCGGCGCGGGCGATGCGGACGCGTGGGTTACGCGTTCACGCGGATAGCACTTCTATGAAGTGACGCGGACGCGTGGGTCACGCGTTCGCATGGAGTGATTTGTGCCATTAGCGAGAGGGCAGCTGTGCGGTCGCGCAACTCTCTGTTTTAAATGCATTTTACCAAAAATCTGGGTGACGCGATCGCGTGGTTGACGCGATCGCGTGAATGGCCTTTCTTTTAAAAATGACGCGAGTGCGTGGGGCACGCGTTCGCGTGGTAGGGCTTGTGCTTCTATCATGGTTCCAGCCCCACTCCATCATAACTTTCTGCCATACACGTTTTTACGTCGATTCCACAGGGCCAAGCGTTCGCGTGGGTGACGCGGACGCGTGGGAGACATTTTTTCCACATGACGCAGACGCGTCAGCGACGCGGTCGCGTGGATCAATTTGTGCCAAAGGAACGCCTCCAGCCACGCTCTCGCGTGACTCTCTGTTCACTTTTCTTTTCTTCCCAATGCACTGGCGACGCGGGCGCGTCGCATGCGATTTTTTTATGCATGAAAAATGCAGAATGCAATGTGATGAGCGGATAATTTATACGCTTTTTGGCATTGTTTTTAGTATGTTTTAGTAGAATCTAGTTACTTTTAGGGATGTTTTTATTAGTTTTTATGTTAAATTCACATTTCTGGACTTTACTATGAGTTTGTGTATTTTTCTGTGATTTCAGGTATTTTCTGGCTGAAATTGAGGGACTTGAGCAAAAATCAGATTCAGAGGTTGAAGAAGGACTGCTGATGCTGTTGGATTCTGACCTCCCTGCACTCAAAGTAAATTTTCTGGAGCTAAAGAACTCGAAATGGCGCGCTTCCAATTGCGTTGGAAAGTAGACATCCAGGGCTTTCCAGCAATGTATAATAGTCCATACTTTGCCCAATTTTAGATGACGCAAACTGGCGTTCAATGCCAGATCTCTGCCCAATTCTGGCGTCTAGTGCCAGAAAAGGATCCAAAACCAGAGTTGAACGCCCAAACTGGCACAAATACTTGCGTTCAACTCCAAGAAGGACCTCTACACGTGCAGCACTCAAGCTCAGCCCAAGCACACACCAAGTGGGCCCCGGAAGTGGATTTATGCATCAATTACTTACTTTTGTAAACCCTAGTAGCTAGTTTATTATAAATAGGACCTCTTACTATTGTATTAGACATCTTTGGATTATCTTTTGATCCTTTGATCATCTTTGGATGCCTAGTTCTTAGATCAGAGGGGCTGGCCATCTCGGCCATGCCTGGACCTTTCACTTATGTAATTTTAACGGTAGAGTTTCTACACTCCATAGATTAAGGTGTAGAGCTCTGCTGTTCCTCAAAGATTAATGCAAAGTACTACTGTTTTCTATTCAATTCATCTTATTTCGCTTCCAAGATATTCATTCGCACTTCAACCTGAATGTGATGAACGTGACAATCATCATCATTCCCTGTGAACGCGTGCCTGACAACCACTTCCGTTCTACATTAGATTGAATGAGTATCTCTTAGATCTCTTAATCGGAATCTTCGTGGAGTAAGCTAGAATGATGGCGGCATTCAAGAGAATCCGGAAAGTCTAAACCTTGTCTGTGGTATTCCGAGTAGGATTCAATGATTGAATGACTGTGACGAGCTTCAAACTCGCGATTGCTGGGCGTAGTGACAGAACGCAAAAGGATAGTAAATCCTATTCCAGCATGATCGAGAACCGACAGATGCATAGCCGTGCCGTGACAGGGTGCGTTGACCATTTTCACTGAGAGGATAGGATGTAAACCATTGACAAGGGTGATGCCTCCAGACGATTAGCCGTGCTGTGACAGGGCATTTGGATCATTTTCCTGAGAGAAGACCGAAAGTAGCCATTGACAATGGTGATGCATTACATAAAGCCAGCCATGAAAAGGAGTAAGACTGATTAGATGAAGATAGCAGGAAAGCAGAGGTTCAGAGGAACGAAAGCATCTCTATTCGCTTATCTGAAATTCTCACCAGTGATTTACATAAGTATTTCTATCCCTATTTTATTAATTACTTTCAAAAACTCTATTATTATTTTATATCCGCCTGACTAAGATTTACAAGGTGACCATAGCTTGCTTCATATCAACAATCTCCGTGGGATTCGACCCTTACTCACGTAAGGTATTACTTGGACGACCCAGTGCACTTGCTGGTTAGTTGTGCGAAGTTGTGAACCATGGTACTGGCATCATGTTTTTGGCGCCATTACCAGGGAAAGAAAGAGCGATGAATTTTACATAATCAAAGTGTAATCACAACTTCTGCGCACCAAGTTTTTGGCGCCGTTGCCGGGGATTGTTCGTGTTTGGACAACTGACGGTTCATCTTGTTGCTCAGATTAGGTAATTTTCCTTTTGTTTTCTTTTCAAAAATTTTTCAAAAATATTTCAAATTTTCTCACATGTTTTCGAAAAAAAATATTTTCAAAAATATATTTTTCTTCAGAATTTTTAAGAATGAATTCTAGTGTTTCATGAAGCATGTGAAGCCTGGCTGGCTGTAAAGCCATGTCTAAATTCTTTTGGACTGAGGCTTCCAAACCATCAGCATAGAGGCAAGTTACATATTTGACAAGTAATGAGCAGTATATTCTGATATCTTGCTGAAGCTTGGCTGGCCATTGGCCGTGTCTAGTGTTTTGGACCGGAGCTTTCATTGAAAGCTTGGCTGGCTAGTGAGCCATGTCTAATTCCTGGACTGAAGCTTTAGACTAAGAATGCAAGATTCCTGGAATTCATATTAAAAATTTTGAATCCTTATTTTTCTTTTTCATAATAATTTTTCGAAAAATCCAAAAAAAAAAATTAGAAAATCATAAAAGTCAAAAATATTTTTCTGTTTCTTGTTTGAGTCATGTGTCATGTTATAAGTTTGGTGTCAATTGCATATGCATCTTGCATTTTTTCGAAAATTCATGCATTCATGGTGTTCTTCATGATCTTCAAGTTGTTCTTGGTAAGTCTTCTTGTTTGATCTTGATGATTTTTTGTTTTGTGTTGTATGGTGTTTTTCATATGTATTCTTGAATTCTTAGTGTCTAAGCATTAAAGAATTCTAAGTTTGGTGTCTTGCATGTTTTCCTTGCATTAAAAATTTTTCAAAAATATGTTCTTGATGTTCATCATGATCTTCATAGTGTTCTTGGTGTTCATCTTGACATTCATAGCATTCTTGCATGCATCACATGTTTTGATCTAAAATTCTCATGCATTGCATAATTTTCATGTTTTTCTCTCTCATCATTAAAAATTTAAAAAAATTAAAAAAATATCTTTCCCTTTTTCTCTCTCATAAATTCGAAAATTAGATTTGACTTTTTCAAAAAATTTTAAAATCTAGTTGTTTTTATGAGTCAAATCAAATTTTTAATTTAAAAATCTTATCTTTTTCAAAATCTTTTTCAAAAATAAAATCTTTTTCAATTTTCTTAGTTATTTTCGAAAATTCTAAAAACATTTTTCAAAAATTTTTTCTTATTTTTATATCAAATTTTTGAAAATAACATCACCAATTAATGTTTTGATTCAAAAATTTCAAGTTTGTTACTTACTTGTTAAGAAAGATTCAAACTTTAAGTTCTAGAATCATATCTTGTGATTTCTTGTGAATCAAGTCATTAATTGTGATTTTAAAAATCAAATCTTTTTCAAAACTAATTTCAATCATATCTTTTCAAAAATATCTTCCTATCTTATTTTTTTCAAAAATTTGATTTCAAAATATCTTCTCTAACTTCTTATCTCCTTATATTTTCAAAATTGATTTTCAAAATTTGTTTCAACTAACTAACTAACTTTTTGTTTGTTTCTTATCTTTTTCAAAACCACCTAACTAACTCTCTCCCTCTAATTTTCGAAAATATCTTCCCTCTTTTTCAAAAAAAAAATTCTTTTTAATTAACTAATTATTTTGATTTTTTATTTTAATTTTCGAAAATTACTAACTTTTTTTCAAAAACTATTTTCAAAAATCACTAACTCTTTTTCAAAAATAATTTTCGAAAATACTCTCCCTCTCTCATCTTATTCTATTTATTTATTCATCTACTAACATCTCCTCATCTCACATCTCTGCTCTCCTCACCCTTGTGTTTCTTTCCTTACATTACATTCTTTGTCCCCTTCCTTTTTTTCCACTCACAAAGGGATCTCTATACTGTGGTAATAAAGGATCCCTATTATTATTATTATTATTATTTTTCTGTGCCCTCTTCTTTGTCATATGAGCAGGAGCAAGGACAAGAACATTCTTGTTGAAGCAGATCCAGAACCTGAAAGGACTCTGAAAAGAAAACTAAGAGAAGCTAAAATACAACAATCCAGAGATAACCTTACAGAAATTTTCGAACAGGAAGAGGAGATGGCAGTCAAAAATAATAATAATGCAAGGAGAGTGCTTGGTGACTTTACTGCACCTAATTCCAATTTACATGGAAGAAGCATCTCCATTCCTGCCATTGGAGCAAACAACTTTGAGCTGAAACCTCAGCTAGTCTCTCTGATGCAGCAGAACTGCAAGTTTCATGGACTTCCATCTGAAGATCCTTTTCAGTTCTTAACTGAATTCTTGCAGATATGTGATACTGTTAAGACTAATGGAGTAGATCCTGAAGTCTACAAGCTCATACTTTTCCCTTTTGCTGTAAGAGACAGAGCTAGAGTGTGGTTGGACTCTCAACCCAGAGATAGCCTGAACTCTTGGGATAAGCTGGTCACGGCTTTCTTAGCCAAGTTCTTTCCTCTTCAAAAGCTGAGCAAGCTTAGAGTGGATGTTCAGACCTTCAGATAGAAGGAAGGTGAATCCCTCTATGAAGCTTGGGAAAGATACAAGCAACTGACCAAAAAGTGTCCTTCTGACATGCTTTCAGAATGGACCATCCTGGATATATTCTATGATGGTCTATCTGAATTGGCTAAGATGTCATTGGATACTTCTACAGGTGGATCCATTCACCTAAAGAAAACGCCTGCAGAAGCTCAAGAACTCATTGACATGGTTGCTAATAACCAGTTCATGTACACTTCTGAGAGGAATCCTGTGAATAATGGGACGCCTACGAAGAAGGGAGTTCTTGAAATTAATACTCTGAATGCCATATTGGCTCAGAATAAAATATTGACTCAGCAAGTCAATATGATTTCCCAGAGTCTGAATGGAATGCAAGTTGCATCCAACAGTACTCAAGAGACATCTTCTGAAGAAGAAGCTTATGATCCTGAGAACCCTGCAATAGCAGAGGTGAATTACTTAGGTGAACCTTATGGAAACACCTATAACTCATCATGGAGAAATCATCCAAATTTCTCATGGAAGGATCAAAAGCCTCAACAAGGCTTTAATAATGGTGGAAGAAACAGGTTTAACAATAATAAAACTTTTCCATCATCCACTCAGCAACAGACAGAGAACTCTGAACAAAATACTTCTAATTTAGCAAACTTAGTCTTTGATCTATCTAAGGCCACTGTAAGTTTCATGAATGAAACAAGGTCTTCCATTAGAAATTTGGAAGCACAAGTGGGCCAGCTGAGTAAAAAGATCACTGAAATCCCTCCTAGCACTCTCCCAAGCAATACAGAAGAAAATCCAAAAGGAGAGTGCAAGGCCATTGACATAACCAAAATGGCCGAACCCAATGAGGGAGAGGAGGACGTGAATCCCAAGGAGGAAGACCTCCTGGGACGCCCGGTGATCAATAAGGAGCTTCCCTCTGAGGAACCAAAGGACTCTGAGGCTCATCTAGAGACCATAGAGATCCCATTAAACCTCCTTATGCCATTCATGAGCTCTGATGAGTATTCCTCTTCTGAAGAGAATGAGGATGTTACTGAAGCGCAAACAGCCAAGTTTCTTGGTGCAATCATGAAGCTGAATATACTTGGGAAGTTGAACCTCCCTTGTTCATCAATAAACTAAGTGATCTGGATCAACTGACATTGCCTCAGAAGAGACAGGATCCTGGAAAGTTCATAATACCTTGTACTATAGGCACCATGATCTTTAAGGCTCTGTGTGACCTTGGTTCAGGGATAAACCTCATGCCCCTCTCTGTAATAGAGAAACTGAGAATCTATGGGGTGCAAGCTGCTAAAATCTCATTATAGATGGTAGATAATTCAAGAAAACAGGCTTATGGACAAGTAGAGGACGTGTTAGTAAAGGTTGAAGGCCTTTACATCCTTGCTGATTTCATAGTCCTGGATACTGGAAAGGAAGAGGATGAATCCATCATCCTAGGAAGACCTTTCCTAGCCACAGCAAGAGCTGTGATTGATGTGGACAGAGGAGAATTGATCCTTCAATTAAATAAGGACAACCTTGTGTTTACAACTCAAGGATCTCTCTCTGGATCCATGTAGAGGAAGCAAAAAAAGCTTCTCTCAAAGCAGAGTCAAACAAAGCCCCCACAGTCAAACTCTAAGTTTGGTGTTGGGAGGCCACAACCAAACTCTAAGTTTGGTGTTGGAGAGTCTCAACAAAGCTCTGCACATCTGTGAGGCTCCATGAGAGCCCACTGTCAAGCTACTGACATTAAAGAAGCGCTTGTTGGGAGGCAACCCAATTTTTATCTAACTATATTTTTCTTAGTTATATGTCTTTATAGGTTCATGATCATGTGGAGTCACAAAATAAATATAAAAATTGAAAACGGAATCAAAAACAGCAGAAGAAAAATCACACCCTGGAGGAAGCATCTGCCTGGCGTTCAACGCCAGAACAGAGCATGGTTCTGGCGCTGAACGCCCAGAACAAGCATGGTTCTGGCGTTCAACGCCAGAAATGGCAACAAATGGGCGTTGAACGCCCAAAATGGGCACCAACCTGGCGCTGAACGCCTAGAGTTGTGTGCAAGGGCATTTTACATGCCTAAATTGGTGCAGGGATGTAAATGCCTTGACACCTCAGGATCTGTGGACCCACAAGATCATCTCAGGATCTGTGGACCCCACAGGATCCCCACCTACCTCATCATCTCTCTTTCCATTCGTGACCATCCCTTCTATTTTCTATTCACCACTCACATCCATACACACATCCCCCCATCTCCTCCATATCTTCTTCTTCTTCTTCTATTCTTTCTTCTTTTGCTCGAGGGCGAGCAACATTCTAAGTTTGGTGTGGTAAAAGCATAGCTTTTTTGTTTTTTCCATAACCATTGATGGCACCTAAGGCCAGAGAAACCTCTAGAAAGAGGAAAGGGAAGACAAAAGCTTCCATCAAGGGTCTATAGCTCAGTGGTAGAACATTTGACTACAAATCAAGAGATCCCTGAGATACCTCAGGGGATACATTTTCTTCCACACAATTATTGGAAGCAACTAAGGGTGGAACATCAAGAGCACTCCATCATTCTTCATGAAATTAGAGAAGATCAAAAAGCAATGAGGGAGGAGCAACAAAGACAAGGAAGAGACATAGAAGAGCTCAAGGACATCATTGGTTCCTCAAGAAGGAAACACCACCATCACTAAGGTGGATTCATTCCTTGTTCTTATTTCTTCTGTTTTTCGTTTTCTATGTTATGTGCTTATCTATGTTCATGTCTTCATTACATGATCATTAGTATTTAGTAACTATGCCTTAAAGATATGAATGTCCTATGAATCCATCACCTCTCTTAAATGAAAAATGTTTTAATTCAAAAGAACAAGAAGTACATGAGTTTCGAATTTATCCTTGAACTTAGCTTAATTATATTGATGTGGTGACAATGCTTCTTGTTTTCTGAATGAATGCTTGAACAGTGCATATGTCTTTTGAAGTTGTTGTTTAAGAATGTTAAATATGTTGGCTCTTGAAAGAATGATGACAAGGAGACATGTTATTTGATAATCTGAAAAATCATAAAAATGATTCTTGAAGCAAGAAAAAGCAGCAAAGAACAAAGCTTGCAGAAAAAAAAGAAAAAAAAATAATATAGGCGAAAAAAAATAGAAAGAAAAAGAAAAAGCAAGCAGAAAAAGGCAAAAGCTCTTAAAACCAAGAGGCAAGAGCAAAAAGCCAATAACCCTTAAAACCAAAAGGCAAGGGAAAATAAAAAGGATCCCAAGGCTTTGAGTATCAGTGGATAGGAGGGCCTAAAGGAATAAAATCCTGGCCTAAGCGGCTAAACCAAGCTGTCCCTAACCATGTGCTTGTGGCGTGTAGGTGTCAAGTGAAAACTTGAGACTGAGCGGTTAAAGTCAAGGTCCAAAGCAAAAAAAGAGTGAGCTTAAGAACCCTGGACACCTCTAATTGGGGACTTTAGCAAAGCTGAGTCACAATCTGAAAAAGGTTCACCCAATTATGTGTCTGTGGCATTTATGTATCCGGTGGTAATACTGGAAAACAAAGTGCTTAGGGCCACGGCCAAGACTCATAAAGAAGCTGTGTTCAAGAATCATCATACTGAACTAGGAGAATCAATAACACTATCTGAACTCTGAGTTCCTATAGATGCCAATCATTCTGAACTTCAATGAATAAAGTGAGATGCCAAAACTATTCAAGAGGCAAAAAGCTATAAGTCCCGCTCATATGATTGAAGCTATGTTTCATTGATAGTTTGGAATTTATAGTATATTCTCTTCTTTTTATCCTATTTTATTTTCAGTAGCTTGGGGACAAGCAACAATTTAAGTTTGGTGTTGTGATGAGCGGATAATTTATACGCTTTTTGGCATTGTTTTTAGTATGTTTTAGTAGAATCTAGTTACTTTTAGGGATGTTTTCATTAGTTTTTATGTTAAATTCACATTTCTGGACTTTACTATGTGTTTGTGTGTTTTTCTGTGATTTCAGGTATTTTCTGGCTGAAATTGAGGGACTTGAGCAAAAATCAGATTCAGAGGTTGAAGAAGGACTGATGATGCTGTTGGATTCTGACCTCCCTGCACTCAAAGTGGATTTTCTAGAGCTAAAGAACTCGAAATGGCGCGCTTTCAATTTCGTTAGAAAGTAGACATCCAGGGCTTTCCAGAAATGTATAATAGTCCATACTTTGCCCAAGTTTAGGCGACGCAAACTGGCGTTCAACGCCAGCTCTCTGCCCAATTCTGGCGTCCAGCGCCAGAAAAGGATCCAAAACCAGAGTTGAACGCCCAAACTGGCACAAATACTGGCGTTCAACTCCAAGAAGGACCTCTACACGTGCAACACTCAAGCTCAGCCCAAGCACACACCAAGTGGGCCCCGGAAGTGGATTTATGCATCAATTACTTACTTTTGTAAACCCTAGTAGCTAATTTATTATAAATAGGACCTCTTACTATTGTATTAGACATCTTTGGATTATCTTTTGATCCTTTGATCATCTTTGGATGCCTAGTTCTTAGATCAGAGGGGCTGGCCATCTCGGCCATGCCTGGACCTTTCACTTATGTAATTTTAACGGTAGAGTTTCTACACTCCATAGATTAAGGTGTAGAGCTCTGCTGTTCCTCAAAGATTAATGCAAAGTACTACTGTTTTCTATTCAATTCATCTTATTTCGCTTCCAAGATATTCATTCGCACTTCAACCTGAATGTGATGAATGTGACAATCATCATCATTCCCTATGAACGCGTGCCTGACAACCACTTCCGTTCTACATTAGATTGAATGAGTATCTCTTAGATCTCTTAATCGGAATCTTCGTGGTGTAAGCTAGAATGATGGCGGCATTCAAGAGAATCCGGAAAGTCTAAACCTTGTCTGTGGTATTCCGAGTAGGATTCAATAATTGAATGACTGTGACGAGCTTCAAACTCGCGATTGCTGGGCGTAGTGACAGAACGCAAAAGGATAGTAAATCCTATTCCAGCATGATCGAGAACCGACAGATGCATAGCCGTGCCGTGACAGGGTGCGTTGACCATTTTCACTGAGATGATAGGATTTAAACCATTGACAAGGGTGATGCCTTCAGACGATTAGCCGTGCCATGACAGGGCATTTGGATCATTTTCCCGAGAGAAGACTGAAAGTAGCCATTGACAATGGTGATGCATTACATAAAGCCAGCCATGGAAAGGAGTAAGACTGATTGGATGAAGATAGCAGGAAAGCAGAGGTTCAGAGGAACGAAAGCATCTCTATTCGCTTATCTGAAATTCTCACCAGTGATTTACATAAGTATTTCTATCCCTATTTTATTAATTACTTTCAAAAACTTCATTATTATTTTATATCCGCCTGACTGAGATTTACAAGGTGACCATAGCTTGCTTCATACCAACAATCTCCGTGGGATTCGACCCTTACTCACGTAAGGTATTACTTGGACGACCCAGTGCACTTGCTGGTTAGTTGTGCGAAGTTGTGAACCATGGTACTGGCATCATGTTTTTGGCGCCATTACCAGGGAAAGAAAGAGCGATGAATTTTACATAATCAAAGTGTAATCACAACTTCTGCGCACCACAATGCTAATATGAATGTTATGCAAAACTCCAGGTTCAATACAATAAAATAAAATAAAACTCGAAAACAAATAAAACTAAATAAAAATGAAAAAAGGAACGATCATACCATGGTGGATTGTCTCCCACCTAGCACTTTTAGTTAGAGTCCTTAAGTTGGACATTTGGTGAGTCCTTTGTTATGGTGGCTTGTGCTTGAACTCATCTAGGAATCTCCACCAATGTTTGTGTTTCCAATGGCCTCCGGGATCCCAAACTAGGCGCAGAAAGCCTTCAAGCAGGTTAAAGCAAGTGACAAGGCCCCAAGACTGTTGATTTCTAGACTGAATTCTGGGGTCCCAAATCTTGCTTTTGCACCCGTCTTCATGTTGATCATTATGATTCCATCCAGGTAGAAAACAATCTGAATTCTCACTAAAGCGGCCACACAACTTCCTAGACCCATTCAGTTGAGCTTTACACCAACCTTTGCGTTTAAACTTTGAGCACACAACCATGTTGAACCTTGCTTGACAACTCCAACCACTAACCATCTTCCTCTTACTCTTAATTCCTCAAAGAGTTCTAAGTTGACCATCCGTCTCCAGTAGCCCATATTCAAGTGGAATTAGAAAGCTAAGGGATATGAATTTTACCCACTTGAATGTTGTGAAGGATGATGGCAACTTAGGGGGAGGTGTTTCTAACAAATTTGCAGGCTCCACTCCCTTGTGCTCTTCTCTGACAACTTCCACCTCTTTGCAAGTTTCTTCAATATCAACCTCTTCCTCTTGGTAGCTTTCTTCCAATTCAATCTCTTCTTCATTGCTCACCAAGGGCATGGGAGGCTGTGCTTCTTCTTCTATAATCTCCATCTCTTGACCAACCTCTTCCAAGTCTTCAACTATGATATGCCTTCGAGGTTGTACACCCTCCTCAACATCAAATGCAACCGTCTTGGAAGGAGGTTCTATGTCTTGACTTTCCCATGGAGGTTCAGCATCTCCTAAGTCTTCAACCAATTCTTCTTCTTCGATAATTACAGCTTCCTCCAGTTGTTCCAGCACAAAAGTATGTTCCTCATTGTCCATTGGAGTTTCTAGTGTCTCCTTTATGCTATGCTCTTTTATTGATTCTTCACATGTAGCCATGGGAGAACTTTGAGTGTCTGAGCGTTGGGAAGCTAATCGACTTATCGCTTGATTTAGTTGATATAGAGTTGCGTGAAATTGATCTACTATTTTCTTGAGACGATCCGTTGATTCTTGTTCTGCTTGGGTATCATAAGTAGGACCATAAGGCTCTTGGATTGATGGATATGGATATGGTGCATATGGAGGTGGTGGTTCTTGGGAGTAATTGGGTTGGAATTGGGGTGGTTCTATATATGGTTCATATGGTTCATAAGGTGGTTGGTATGGTGGATGAGGGTTAGGGTCATATGGAGGTGAATGGTGGAAAGGGGCTTGTGAGTATGGTGGTCCAAAGTCATATTGAGGAAAGGATTCATAGGCATATGGTGGTGGTTGTTGATAGTCCATTGGAGGTGGTTGTCGCCAAGAGGGTTGATCAAATCCTTGTGGCTCCTCCCATCTTTGATTGTTCCAACCTTGATGCCTGTTCTCATTGTAATTTCTTCTTCCTGCAACATAATTGTAACCAGACTCATAGCGATGGGGGTGAGAACTCATGATAGCAAATAAAAATTTAAAAACGAAAATAAAAACAAATTGAAATTAAAAGGTTATTGAAATTTAAATTTTGAAATTTTGAATTTAATGAGGAAAGAGAAAAACAATAAAATGACACCAAACTGAAAATTTTTAGATCAAAACGAAGAAAACAACTAAGAACAACTTGAAGGTCAAGATGAACACGAAGAACAACTTGAATATCAAGATGAACACCAAAAAAATTTTTTTTGAAAAACTTTTAATAACTAAATAAAAACCAATAACCTCTTAATTTACGAAAAGGCAAAAATAAAAACAAATAAACAAGCAAAAAGCAAATATTTACAATAACCAATAATAAGGCACACGTTTGCAATTCCCCGGCAACGATGCCATTTTGAAGAACTGAAGATTGATGGTTTAGAAGTTAGAATAAATTCTCGTTGCAAGTATAGTTTCTAAACCAAGCAATCAACCTTTCTTACAAACGTTTTGGTTGTCATAAGTAACAAACCCTTTAAAATTGATAACCGAAGTATTTAACCTCGGGTCGTCTTTTCAAGGAATTGCAGGGAGGTGTTCTTATTATTGGTTATGAGTTTTGTAAATTGGGGGTTTTGAAAGTGAGGAACAGGTAATTTAAATAACAAGGAAAATAAATTGCAGGAATTAATAAATTAATATTTAATAAAACTCTTGGCAAGGTATGAAAATCAGAAGTCCTATCCTAGTTATCCTTATCAATTGTGATGAGAATTGGATTTTTCTCCCACCTTGTTAACCTCTAACTATGAAGGTAAGTTAAGTGGATGAATTAATTTGAATCCTCAAGTCCTAGTCTTTCCGTCCTAGTCTTTCCTTGGGAAAGACTAGGGTTATTGGAACTCGATTTAATTCTTGAAGAATTCCAATTTTTAGTCAACACCTTGAGTTTGATAACTCTAGCATCACCAATTATTTAACCAAAGCCAAAAGGGAAAAAAATCTACTTGAGTGAAAATAATTTGAATACATAAATTAAAGAGAGCAATCATAATTCTGAAATACCTCAAAATATATTAAATAGAATATTCAAATCTTAACATGGGAAGGTTCATAAGCTAAATTGGAACATTAACAAGTAAGAGAATTGGAATAATTAAAAATAGAAGAGAGACATTAATTAAAGAAAAATATTGGACCTGGTATTGAAGTAATAAAATTAAAAAGAATCCTAAGAGAGAGGAGAGAGCCTCTCTCTCTAAAAACTACATCTAAAAACCTCAAATTGTGAATTATGAGCTTATTCTTATGAATGAATGGCTTCCCCCACTTTATAGCCTTTAATCTGTGTTTTTTGAGTAGCAAGCTGGGTCAGAAACAGCCCAGAAATCGCTGGAGAAGAAATTTGCCACGCTGCTTTTCGCACTGCGACGCGTCCGCGTGGAGCACACATTCGCGTCGCCTAGCGTCAGGGCAACTATGGCATATTTATATCAAATCGAAGTCCTGGACGTTAGCTTTCCAACGCAACTGGAACCGCGTTGTTTGGATCTCTGTAGCTCAAGTTATGACAGTTTTAGTGCGAAGAGGTCAGGCTGGACAGCTTAGCAATTTCTTCAACTTCTTGTATTCCTTCCACTTTTGCATGCTTCCTTTCCATCCTCCAAGCTATTCCTGCCCTGTAATCTCTGAAATCACTTAACACACATATCAAGGCATCTAATGATAATAAGAGAGGATTTAAACATAGGGAACTTAAGGCCAAAGAAGCATATTTTCAATCAAAGCACATAATTAGGAAGGCAAATGTAAAACCATGCAAATAGTATGAATAAGTGGGTAAAGAGTTGATAAAAACCACTCAATTGAGCACAAGATAAACCATGAAATAGTAGTTTATCAGCTACACTACCAAATACTTAGAACATATCCTCTCTCAAAATGTACTTCAGCTAGTCTATAAGTCGGACATGGTGATGCACTCTTTTTCCTACTACCAGATTTTATCCCTGAGGAGGATTTTGCTGGAGAGGTTTTAATGAGGCACACCACCCCGCATTCTTTTCAACCAATCACGTTACAAACTAAAAAACACAAAAGCTTTTATCATATCTTCCATACCATTCGCGTGGCTAAATTCAAACAAGCAATACTAAACTTCCGACGCACTCAAATTGTTCCAAAACAAATCAAACAAGCTTATCGAATCGAGCTCTAACCTTATCAAACTCCCTCAAATCAAAAACATATAGTGCAAAATATACATAACCAATCAACTGCAAATACTAACAAACACCGATAATAAACATTCAGTACCACAAAATCTATACATCCAAACTGTTCAGAGGTACAAAAAACAAACGCCTGTACCCCAATCAATCCCCCAAATCATTTGATTAACAAATGCAAACAAATATCAAAAACGCCAAAATATTCAACACATGAAATATGAACAAAACCAACCATTATATTTTTTTTTTGGCCAATGGAACAGCAGTCCATAACAACAAACCAAAACGATTCTCAGTCAAAACAAATTCATTACAGAACTCAGACATCAGGGTTCTCCCCCTCACCCTCAATACCATGATCGTCTTCAACCAATTCATCCCTCACTACAACTTTACAAGGATCCATTCTCGAAAGATCAGCAGCAGGAGCAAGGAATTTGGCCTGCTTAACAGCCCTCTCAAATCCAGCCGAAAACATCTCCAAACCATGGTCCTCACGCGAGCAAACAAGAAAACCTTGGTGGCTACCACTATACTCGGTTCCGAGCTATACATAAGCTCGACCTACTATAACTCGGCCTTGAAAAACAGGTCAAGCTTAGGGGCTATGATCCGTTACCTAAACCTTGGCCCACAACAACAACAATCTCGGAACCTAGTATAGCTGGCTGAGATAATTTCTCTAAGATAACCACCCCACTCAGGCTATCACTATCCCAATAAACCCGGGCAACGGCCAACATAAATCCCGTCAAACCTGCAACAAAGATACGAATAACAAACTTGATCCAGGTAACAAACCATTCAAATAACTCACTATAAGTGCTAACGAGTTACTAATCTAGAGGTACGCAATTCATTCTAATTTCTATTCTGAACTCTTTCACACTCATACTTACTTGAGCGTTGAAGTCCCTTTGCAGGTATCCAACGCCGCCTCCCCACAAGAAGACGACGTTCCACACTCTTTACTCCAAGAAAAGTCAGTTCAAACGTCAGCCGAACGAACTATATCTCGGAGTTCATTTTCACACAGAAACAATTCCTTTAATTATTATATTAAAAAAATCAAATTGAAATAAAAAAATTTCATTTCTTTAATTTTTATCTTGTTCTAAATTGCGTTCCGTATCACTTTTGCATTTAAATTATATACAATGACACTTGAATAATATGCATAACCAGAGTGCAAGAAGAGACTACTGTCGTGGATGATACATAGCCCATGAAATAACATTGGCTAAATTATATTTAATTGTTAATTATTAATACATGGTACGGTCATGTTTATTTTGAATATCATTGACTTATGATTGATCTTGATCTGCCTTTACCATTTTGGAACTGAACCTTACATCCCTATAATATGTATTGACCATTGACTATTTGCAAATTGCGGTAATTAGCACTTAACAGTAGTCTTTAATTAATTCTCTATCCAATATTAATTATAAATTTAGAATATGTTCACTAATCACTAGGGTTATTGTGATTTCTTTTTCTTTTCTTTGGCGATTAATACATACGTTGAATCAGAATAATAATTAATGGAAAGAAATTGGATTTTTGGAGGGCTAAACAACAAAAAATCGCCAATTCACAGAACAAATATACAGAGTTTGTATATTTCATATTTGTTTATGGATAAAAGGAATAATTATTTCTTCCCTATACCAAATCTGTGGTCTACTATGTAGGGTCTAATTTGATTTTATATTATAAGGTGCATATACGTGACAAAAATCTAGACCCCACTCACATGCCTCTTGGTGTTAGAATTTTGTGTGATTGCATAATTTAATTAATTAGACTTGGAAAATTCGCACATCTGTCTCTCAATCCCAACCATTTACCTTATCTAATAAAAATAATAATAATAATCATCATCCATCTTTCAGGTAAAGGTTGGACCTAATTATCTAAATAAAGTGCATCTCGTGTAACATTATTTTATTTATTACTACCTATGAATATTCCAAAATATCATAGGCAGATAGGCTTATAGGAAAGAGTTTGAGCTAGCTCTTGTACATATCGGATTTGTGATTGTCCCGAAGATTCGAAGATCTTCTGATCCTGCTTAATTATTCTTTCCTTTTATATGAATTTAATTTAACACCTGAGAATAAGAGTGCATGTGAAAATAGATTTGCCCTTATCAAATTATGATCCATGCATATTCATTTCAGAAACTCTTGACATTTGTAACTTCTTAAAAGGTTCACCGATGTCACTCATGTTCTATATAGTCTATACAACTTGTACAATGATTGCGTAATATCTTTATTAAGAATACGGAAAATTCATTTGATGCGTACAGCTTACTGGACAAGTGGCTCTATTTTCCATAAATTAAGATCAATCAAAGTAAAAAGTTGCCAAGCAACCAATATAAAGACACATATATACATACATACATACATATTATTCATCTATTATATGGTCACATTTCATTCTTCATTTAAGTTGTGAACAGCGAATTTGCGACAGTTGTCCAAAGCCATTAGTCCAAGAGGTATTTGGCCTAACAAGACCTCGTATACATAATAATTAGACCTAGCTTGGTCCAACACATGGCAAGTGGGCTCTCATAAGTCATAATATCTTTGTCTATCAAGTAATATAAATCTCTCTTAGACAGCCAATTTAAATTAGTTGAATAATTTATTTATTTTTTATTTAAATAAATATTAAAATTTAAATTTTATTTGTGTAAGCAGTAACATATTAATTAATAATAAATTTTTAAATAAAATTAAAAAAAAAACAGAAAAATCTCTCTTGTGCAATAAGCCAATAAGTAGCTACAAAATAAGTTCGGATAACTTATAGGAGATGAAAATTAAGATAACTACACATATCTCATCTCACTAGGACAATAATAGCTCTACACTCTAGTTCTCATCTCTCTATAATATAAAGATGGATGACGACATCTTTACATAAAAATAACATTATGAATTATTAAATAAGTTGATATATTTGATTAAATATATTTGATTAATCATCTAAAAATTTATAATATCATCTTTATATAAAGTTATCATCATGTGAGTATTTTCTTAATATAAATATCTACACTCGTAAATCAACATCATATATCATGTCATTTCAAATATACCTCCATAGTTTTTGACTATGAAGCGAAGATTACGCTAGCTTTATGTCCTCCCGAGCCTATATTGGATGTAAGATAACGATCATTCTATCCATTACCGCAACATTATTGTGCCTAGATTGTATTTCAAGCAAAGAACCAACACTTGATCAAGAAAGAACTTGATTTTTGTAACCATGTGATTAAGAATGAAAAATACAAGAGTAATAGAAAAGTTCTGTTAGTACGAATTTAGACGTATAAAAAAATGTGATTATGATTCATATAGAAGGTCGAAATGTGATTAATGACTCGGACACTTGACTATAGGAAAATACTCCTTCGACTTCGATAGACAGACCCAAAAAATTTATATTGGGGAGGAAAAATAATATACATTACAATTAAAAAATTATTAATTTAAATTTTTAAAAAAAATAAAAGTGTACATTAATTATTTGAATATAAAAAAAAATTAAAAATTATATTAGCCGCTAACTTTTTTTTTTCAAATCTTAAATGTACTTTTTTCTTTGTTTTCATTTGAATAATTGTTTCATTATTAATTTGATTGAATGTCTCTCTTTTTATATATGTAACTAAACAATCATTCAACCACTCATCTCCTATTCAATTACGAAGTCGATTTTTTATGATATTCATAGCAGAAAATGTTCTCTCATCTGATGTCGTTGCCACAGGTAAAATCAAAGCTAATTTCAACAGAAGAAACACCAATGGATAAACAATATACTTTTTTGTCTCAACTAACTTTTGAGATAGTCCACTGATTCTATTTATATTTGAGAATTGATTATCAAGACACATATCCAATATAAATTTCATTCTCAAGTTGACTATCAAGTGCCAAAAGTTGAGTAGAAGAGAATTTATGTGGATAAAATTAAGCTAAACGAAGCAATTTCTTCTTATCAAATGCAAGAAACGAGTCACTTGGATTCAAATAAGCTATACAAAGAAGTAGCTCGATATTTACCTCTGTAAAACGATTGTTAAGCTTTTGAAGTTTTCTATCAACCACTTGATAAAATAATTCAACATGAAAATAATGCAAGTTTGAGACCTTTTGAATTTTGCGCCTTGATCTTCCTTGTGTTACAAATATGTCATTCATATTTGTAACAAGAATATTGTGACTATCACAAAACAGTGAAACTTCATTGAGCAAAGAGGACTAACTATGGTCTCTTATACTTTGCAATCGTTTCTTGGATACTTTAACCAATGTCATAGCATTTATAATGTCTTGATCACTTTTTTGTAGAGCTTGAGACAACTCATTAGTAATTCCTAATATACTTTTCATCAAATGTAAACTGAATACAAATTCAAAAGATTGAATATGATTCAACAATTGACATGCTTTAGCTCTTTGTTCAGGATTATTTCGATCTTCCTCAATGACTTCAAGAACTTCTACCACGGAAAAAAAATAAAAATCAAGCTAAGTATTTTACCATAATGTGAGCCTCATCAAGTATCACCTGTCCTTTTCAATGTTGTTTCTTGATTTAAGCCACGCCCACTAGAAATATCTCCATTTTGTAATGCAACAATTGTCTTTTGCATTTGACTTTCATAAAGCATGTCTTTACGTTTATAAGAAGTTCCAACAATATTGCACAAACTAGCAAGAAAATTAAAAAGTAGTGCAATTTCGACCTGTTTCTTTGCAACAACCACAAGTGCTAATTGAAGTTGGTGAGCAAAACAATGAATATAAAAAGTACAAGCATTTTCTTTCAGGCTTAAAATTTTTAAGCCATTAAATTCTCCCTGCATATTACTAGCTCCATCGTAAACTTGTCCATATATTCTTGCTAAGCTTAAATTATGCTTTGCTAATAAAGATTCCAAAGCTACTTTTAACGACAACGCATTTGTGCTAGAAATATGGACAAGGCCAAGAAATAGCTCCATTACAATCCCTTCTTTGTTCACATACCACAAACAAAGAGCCATTTTCTCTTTAACAGAAATGTCTCGAGCTTCATCAACTAAAACAGCAAATACATCATCTCCAAAATCATCAATAATAACTTTATTAGTTTCACTTGCAGCAGCTTTAACAATATCTTTTTAAATTTTAGGTGCTACTAGTTTAAGGTTTTCACGAGCATTTTTGAAAACACCATCAATCTCTGTATTATGTTGAGCAAGAAAGTCAAGAAGCTCCAAAAAATTACCTTAATTGTTTGAATTGTGCGATTCATCATCACTACAAAAAGCCAATCCTTGTCGCAATAAGAACCTAATGCACTCAATTAGTGCTGTTAAGTGAGTTTGGTAATCTCTTTTAGTTTGGTCCAAATGCTTTTGAAAAACAACTTCAATATGTTGCTTTTACTTCATGAGTGCTTCGCATTTTCTTCGAACTTGATTATGAGCACTATTATGATTTTTAATATGTGTTTGTAATCACTCCTTCTTTTTCCAATTTGAAAGGTCCTCTTTTACAAAAGTATCACCACTCGCACCATCAAGTTTCATAAGATAGCAACAGAGACAAAAGACAACATCTTTTGAAATACTATATTCCAACCAATTGCCAAATTCATCAAACCAATCAGCATTAAATCTACAAAGAGAAGTCCCAAATATATATTTGTGAAAAATCATGATCTCTTAGTTTATAAGGACCTTATTGCAAATAAGCTTGTCTAACTTCATATTTATTATTTGGATCATAATTTGAAATTTTGGATCGTTGTCCAGGATCAGCTACCAGGCTTTTCACATTGAATTCTAAAAATTTCTTTTTATTAGAAGAGACTAATGGAATGACTTCAAATTCTAGTGGTAGCTTTTTCTGGAATATTTTTTCACTACTATTTCTAAAAATGAAAAATATATATTCTAAATTAGTAAATTAATCAATTCACTTTAGAAATTTATATGCAACATAATTACATATAATAGAATAGAACGAAAGATAAACAAATAAATAATAAGGGTCACTAAATTGAGAATAAAATAAAATATATAAATTCATGAAGAGAATAAAAAAAATAGATTAATACCTAAATTATAATTGTTTGAATAAAAATTTGCAATTGAAAATACCAAAAAGAGAAACAATGAAATTGGAAGATTCATAGAGTCATAGAAAGCTATATAAAACAAAATATAGAATTTAAAATTTACCTTTTGATAAAGAGAAGATGACTACTAGATAAAAAATAGAAAACGAAGGTTGAAAATATGAAACTAAGAAGAGGGCTTAAGAGAATAAATGATGACGATTGGGATTTGAGAATGGAAGAAGACTAAATTTGATTAGCTTAACTAATAGTCAAAATGATAGAAAGATAAAATGGGTTTGGGACTTTTAATAATTGAGCTTAGTTTATTTGTAGTAGGGTCATTTAAAATTTAAAATGGAAGCATATTATATATGTATATTTTTTTTGTTTAAAAAAATGAAATGAGAGTGAGGGCAAGTGCCCCCCTCCCCTATTGCTAAGCATAGGTCCGTGCCTGACGATAGGAATAAAGGACAATCGAGGTTAAAGGCTTGATGATTTGAGGAATGTCGAGAAGCAGGATCGAAACCAGATACACCATGTGGTAATTGTGGACATGATGCGGGAATGTAGGGTTTGAAGGCTAAGGTAAGATAGAATGTGGGGAGACCACTATGAGGATTCTTAAGGATCAATGCAAGATCGTGACTTGAAAAAAAGGAGGAATCAGGTCTTAGTCAAGATTCTTCAGGGGTAAGTCTATCGTTGTGATCTATAAATAGGAGAAATTTAGAAGAGCTCAGGAACTTCAATAAAAAAACATTAGATTATCATACAAATTCTACAAAAATTTTCAGTCTCAGTGACACAACAAAAGATCATAGGGTGCAAGTGCATGTGAGTGTTAGAAGTTTACTTTTATTTTTATTTTATTTTCAGTCTCTTTCGTTTCTGTTCATTTAATCCATTTTATTTCTTTATTTTAAGTATTTTGTTGTTATGTTGCTTTTCTTCAAACTTAATTTTACATTTTTATTTATCTAAAGCTTTCATTTATTTTGCTTATTTCTTTACTATGATTTATTACCACCAAATAGGTCGACACAGTTCGTTTCGACACCTACACTAAGTAATTTTTGAGTTGAGTCCGCTCTTCTTTAAAGGAGTCATATCTGTTCCCCTAATTGAGATCTTGATACAAACTCAAATTTTCAAGCTGTGTATGCAATTACGCTGTGGTAAGTTAATAATGTCTGATAGAGCCCCATCTTCGACTGATAAGTCAAATAATGATATTGGAGATTACACGATAGGCCTTAAAACGGAGGCTATCCCACCGACTAGTACCTTGAATGGACGGTCGAACCCTGTTAACATGAAAGGAATCCCAACAGCTGTCCCATCACATGGCCTCCATAGAGGCTACCTCCGAATTATTCTCCACCTTTAGAAAATCCTAATATGGGGGTATGTTGGAAGTGCTAGTACTATAAGGAATAATCCTTTGTATAATCATGCACCACCTCTTTTGGGTTATCCCTCAATGGGTATACCAAATCAGTACTACTCTTATATGACATATCATGGTGCATACCAATACTTGATGAATAATTCTTCCTATCTAAGATCAGTATCTTATCACAAACCACTTTTACAATGCTAAATATTCTTTCGACACAAGGCATAGGGGTAAGTAGGTTACCCATGGGAGGAACACGTCTTTTTATATTTTCGGACATATTGATACAGATTTCTGTCGAAACGTTATCCCCTAACACAAGCGAGTCTTTGGTTGTGTTCAGAAAGCAAATCAAGAACAACCACCATGATTTAATAAATATGCTTACCCAACAAATGGCTACAGTGTTAAACCCCATGTTAGAAAATAACAATGCTAAAATAGAGCAGGTTGCTCGATGAGTCGATGATATTGTAGGAGCAATTAATCGACCTTTGATTTAACCTCTAGGAAGGATTCATGCTAATAATCCTCCTCTAATACTAAATTGGGAAGAAGATCCAAATAGGGTATTAAATAAAACTAGGGCAAACATGTTACTCAAATTTATGGTCAAATCATAGCTCAAACTATTGAGCAAACCCTGAACAGAGTGTGATTGAATATAGGAGTGACAAATCAGCCTTATTTTATATCCCCTTTCCTAATTATGTCTTGCAAGCTGAACTTTCAAGGGGAGTCAAAACTTCTAAATCTCTTACAAAATTTGCTGAAAAAAGTGGAGAGTCGACCGTAGGGCATGTTGCTTAGCATATGGTCAAAATTGGTGAATTAGTCAATAATAAATATTTGAAAATGAGATACTTTTCTTTTCACTTAAAAAATACTTTCACCTAGTTTTCAAACTTACAACCTGATTTGATCCATAACAAAGGTGACTTTGTCTGATTTATTTACCATAATGAGAGAAAAGGGTGAGTCGATCGATGACTATCTTATCTGGTTCAAGAATATGAGAAATACATGTTTTGCTCCTATTTCGAAATCTGAAGTAGTCAAGATGGCCGTCAATGGGCTCGATTTTAATATTTGAAATAAATTAGTGAATCAACAATTCCTTGACTTAGCTCAACTAGCTGATAAAGTACAACAAATAGAAAAATTAAATAAAGAAAAAGAGGAGCTAGAGTCAAACAAAAGGAAGCCTTTTTTTAATAAAAAGGTGGATTTTATTGATTGTATGAGTGAGGAAGAGTCAAATAATGAATAAGCTTTTGTTGCAGAATTGAAAGATAGACCTCCTTATGTGTGTCGATCTCTTAACTCGGCAAAATATAAAACCCTTTTATTGGGGGAGGGGGGAGAATTATCTTTCGACTTGGATTCTCTTTAATTTTTGAAAATTAAGGGATAGAGAGGCTGGAGTGATCAAGTGGCTTACCTATGAAATTGTTCCAATAGAATCGTAGAGATCAACGCGGTGGTCGCGTGGCCGTAAATGGTGCGGCGATCGGAACTCGGAGTGGAAAATTATGGTGGTTTGAGTTGGGAGCAAGGGTTTTTATTTTCTCACCATCTTCCTCCCATGGCTGGAACATGAATGAGGAGTGAAGGGAGAAGAGAAGCTGTTTTCTCTTATGTTATTGGGCTAAATTGGGCCTTGGGCCTTGGGCCCATTTTGGGCCCGGTTTGTCCGGTTCGGCCCGTTCGGTCCAATCTTGGGACAAATTCTTTGAAATTAGTGTTAAAATTCTTGTTTTAACGAGCTCTATTCTAATTTAATATAATATTCATATTTTTATTTTTTTTATTAAAATTTAATTTATTGACTAATTATTTACTAATTTAGCAGAGTTTACAGGGATCAACTGAATACTTCTTTAGGAGAATTAAGATCCAACTTGGATCAGCTGAGGATGGGACACCAAGAGCACTCCACCATCCTCTATGAAATAAGAGAAGATCAAAGAGCCACAAGGGAAGAGCAATAAAGACGGGGGCGTGACATAGAAGAAATCAAGTGCTCCATTGGATTCTCTAGAGAAAGCAGTAGCCGCCGTCACTAAGGTGGTCACGTTCCATATCCCTTTTGCCTATGTTATTTTTCTATTTTTTATTATATTTCATTGTTTGTTTTATGTTTCTAAGTGCATGATCATCCTATATTTTGTCTTAAACTATGAAATATTCTATGCATCTCTCACCATACTTAAAAGAAAAATTTTATTTGAAAATGAGAAGTAAGATGCATGAACTCGAGTTATATAATAAGAATAGTCCAATTAATTGATGTGGTGGCATTACTTTTACTTTCTAAATGCATGAATAAACAGTGCATATTTGATGTTAGAGTAATGAATGTTGGTTCTTGAAAGAATAATGGAAAAGGTGAAGTATTATTGGTAATCTGAAAAATCCAACTATCGATTCTTGAAGTAAGAAAAAGCAGCAAAAGGAAAGAAAAAAGAGAAAGAAACGAAAAAAAAGGGAAAGGAAAAAAAGAGAGAAAAAGAAAGAAAAAGAAAAAGCCAATAGCTCTTTAAACCAAAAGGCAAGAGCAAGGGGTCCAAGGCTTTGAGCATCAATGGTTAGGAGGGCCTAAAAGAAACTAATTATTGGCCTAATAAGTTCAATTCAGCTCCTCCCCTAACTAAATGCTTGTGGTGTGAAGGTGTCAAGTGAAAAGCTTGAGACTGAGTAGTTAAAGTCGTGATTCCAAAAGCAAAAGAGTGTGCCTAAGAACTCTGGACACCACTGGCTGAGGATTCTAGCAAAGCTGAATCACAATCCGAAAGGGTTCACCCAGTCACATGTCTGTGGCGTTTATGTATCCGGTGGTAATACTGGAAAACAAAGCGCTTAGGGTCACGGCCAAGTCTCAAAAGAAGCTGTGTTTAAGAATAAAAAAGAACTGAACTAAGAAAGTCAATAATATCATCCAGATTCTGAATTGCTAAAGACATCAACACTTCTTAGCTTCAAAGGATAGTGAGATGCCAAAACTGTTAAAAGTGAATAGTTACAAGCCCGGTCATCAATTGGAACTGAGCTTCATTTGAAAAATTCTGAGATTTATTTTATCCTTCTCTGCTTTCTGATCCCACTTTATTTTTGGTTGCTTGTGGACAAGCAACAATTTAAGTTTGGTGTTCTGATGAGCGGATATTTTATACGCTTTTTGGCATCATTATTATAGTTTTTATTATGTTTTGTTCAAGTTTTATTATATTTTCATAGGTTTTAGTGCTAAATCCACATTTTTGGATTCCACTTTGAGTTTGTGTATTTTATGATGATTTCAGGTATTTTCTGGCTGAAATTGAGGAGTATTGGCAGAGTCCAATTCAGAGGCAAGGAAAGCGTAGTAGATACTGTTAGATTATGACCTCTGTGCACTAAAATGAGCATTTCTGGAGCTACAGAGGTCCAAATGATGCGTTCTTAATGGCGTTGGAAAGCTAACTTCTAGAGATTTCCAGAAATATATAATGGTTTATACTTTTCGTCAAAGGAGCCTTCCTATTCTGGGCGTTGAACGCCAAGGAGCTATCCCCTAGCTGGCGTTCAATGCCCCAAAGGAGCCCCAAAGCTGGCGTTGAACGCCAACCACCCCTAGTGGGCGTTCAACGCCCAACACAATCACAAGGCAGCGCCCATCACTCCCCATTCCTCAAAGTGGACGTCAAGCTCAGCCCAAGTACTCAACTCAAGTGGGCCTGCAAGTGGATTTCGCACCTCTAGTCTAGTCTATCATATTTTTGTAGTTCTTAGTTATTAAATTAGTATATATAGGAGAAGATCACCCATTTTTAGAATCTTCTTCCTCCCCCATTCGAGCATTACACTATTTTCTATAAAAGCATGAGCAACTAAACCTCCTGAGTTAGTGTTAGGAGCTCTGCTGATTCTCATGGGTTAATAATATTACTGTTCTATTTCAATATGCACGTGATTCCATTCTCTTGTGTATTTTCGTTCTTCATCTCATGATTTGAGGATGACCCGTGACAATCATCCTTGTTCTACATGGGTTCTGTGTAAGTCCTGCCCAGATAGCATTGAACCACAAGCTAGAGAATGCATTGCGGATTCCAAGAGCGTGCCTGGGCAACTTTGGATATGTGACATATAATCCTATTGATCGTGGGTTACTGATATTTCTGTGGCGTTAAGGCTAGAGTATGAGAAGCAGCGTTCCTTGATCCATAAGATCCGACCTTGTCTGTGGCATTTTGAGTAGGATCGCGAAGGGAATTGGATTGCTTAGGTCTTCACCTTCGACTATAGTGGGAAGCCATGAGTTAACTTGATGAGGATGCTACATGAGTTGTTCGGATATGGTGGACTGCTATGGTTTAGAAGAGACTAACTTGATGAGGATGCTATATGAGTTAGTCAATTACAGCTGCCATTGAATGAGTCATTCGTTATTAAAGTAGACAGTAAAAAAAGTTAATCCGGAAAGAATACGCATCTCTGAAGCCTTAACTGAATATCTATCATTGCTTTTACACTAATTTGGTATTTTGTTTCCTTTACTTTTCGTTTATGCTTCTTAACAAATAACCATCTTTTCTAATCGCTTGACTAAGATTTACAAGATAGCCATTGTTTGCTCAATCCGACAATCTCCGTGGGATTTGACCTTCACTCACCTGAGGTATTACTTGATGATCTGGTGCACTTGCCGGTTCAGTTGTGTGGAGTTCAATTTCGCGCACCAGGAACGTGCACTAGATAGTATATATGATCTCGACCCCTTTGGGTTTGAAAGGTCCAATTTAGTTTCTGAAGATTTGTACAATAAAAAAGTTGAAGTACAAGATCCTCTCGATGAGGTCGGGATTGGTGGAAAGGATCAAGTGACTTACATTAATCGATGCTTAGATCCTGAGTTTAAAGAAGAGTTGATAGAAGTCTTGAAAAGATTCAAGATTGTTTTGCTTGGCAATATGAGGAGATGCCTAGTCTAGATAGAGCTTTAGTCGAACATAAGCTTCCTTTTATGGAGAATGCTCGACCAATTAAGGGTGCTCCTAGACGTTTTGCTCCAGATATTATGGTTAAGATCAAGGAGGAAGTCGAACGTTTATTAAAAGGTGGACTCATCCGTATAGCCAGGCATGTCGAATGGATTGCTAATATTGTTCCTGTTATTAAAAAAAATGGGGATTTAAGAATGCGTATTGATTTTAAGGATTTGAATAAGGCTACGCCAAAAGATGAGTATCACATTCCAATAGCAGAAATGTTGATCGATTCTGTAGCGGAAAGCGAACCTCTAAATTCCACGGATGGATACTTAGGATATAATCAAATATTTATATCCCAGAAAGATGTATCAAAGACTGCATTTCAATGCCCTGGAGCCATTGGCACTTATAAATGATTAGTAATGTCATTTGGGTTAAAAAATGAATTTGATTTTTCATGATTTAATTGGTAAGTTTATGAAAATTTATATTGACGATGTAGTAGTCAAATCAGAATCCAAACAAGCTCATTTATATGTAACTTAGAACTGGCTTTTAAATGAATGAGGTAACATCGACTCAACATGAACCAATTAAAATGTACTTTTAGCATATCTACAGGAATTTTTTTGGGATTTATTGTGCAGAAAAAAGGGGTAGCTATCGACACTAACAAATGCCAGGCTATTTTCGACTCATCCCCCCTAGAGCAAGAAAGAACTTCAATCTTTCTTAGGTAAAGTAAATTTTCTTCGACGTTTCATTTAAAACTTATTTGGAAAAACTAGAATATTTATATCTTTTATTGAAATTGAAGCAGGAAGAAAAATTTAAATGGGAGGAGGAGCACCACGAAGCCTTCAACCAAATAAAGAGATATCTGACTTCACTGCCAATCTTGACACCTATCAAACAACATCGACCACTAAAATTATATATTACTGCATCAGATACAAATTTAGGAGGCAGTTGACCAAGAAGACGAAGATGAAAACAAAAAAGTAGTTTATTATCTGAGTCGAATATTGACTGATGTAGAAACTAGATATAGTTCAGTCAAAAAACTTTGTTTAGCCCTTTATTTTTCTTGTACCAAACTTAAAAGTTATTTAATTGAAAAGAATGTCTATATTGTGTCGAAATTCGATGTTATCAAATACATGCTTTCTTATCCAATTTTAAGAGGAAGAATTGACAAGTGGATGTTAGGATTAATCGAATATTCTTTGTTTTACGTTCCTGTCAAAGCTGTCAAGGGCCAATTGATTGTTGATTTTCTAGTAAACCATCCTTGCGTTGATATTGATGAACGACCCATACTTGGGTACTTGGAGCTTAAATTATTTTTTGATGGGTAAAAACATCAAAACAAAGTAGGAGTGGGTATTTTAATAATCACCCCTGATAACATTTCAACCAAATTTATATTTCGACTAGAGTTAGATCTATCAAATAATGAAACAGAGTATGATGCTTTAATCATTGTGATAGAACTCTTAATCGAAAAAGGAGCTAGAATAGTCAAAATCTTGGAGGATTCATAATTAGTAATTCAACAATTGGCTAGAAACTATCGAATTATTAGTCAAAAGTTAGCCTAGTATTTTCAATAAAGCATATATTTAGAGAGTCGAATAAGGAAGATGGCTTCTAGCTATAAAATATCTCCCAAGTTGATAAGGGAGTTTAGTGAAATTAAAACTAACTTAACTCTTCTAGAAGTAAGAGGGGTTTCTTGTGCAAATACTCTCGATCCAAATGATTGGAGATATAAGATCATCGACTTCCTTAAAAATTCCAATTAAAGAGTAGATAAAAAAATTAAATATTTAGCATTAAGCTTTGTATTGGTTGGAGGGGATCTTTTTAAGAAAAGTGTCGATGGTTCTCTGCTTCAATTCTAAAGTGCGCAAGATACTTATTTAGCTATGGCAGAGGTGTATGGAGATATTTGTGGAGCTCATCAAGCGGGTCAAAAAATACACTGGACCTTACTTCGACAAAGATTGTATTGGCCTTCAATGCTGAAGGATTGTATTGATTTTGCTTGACATTGTGATCAATGCCAAAGACATGCACCAATCCAAAGAGTCCCTACTGCAGATTTGCATGCTATAATTAAACCTTGGCCATTCAGAGGATTGGCTCTAGATTTAATAGGAATGATTCATCGCCCTTCGACTAAGGGGCATAAGTTTATTCTAGTTGTGGTTGATTACTTTACTAAATGGGTGAAATCTGTGCCCATGAAAGAAGTCACGCAAGCCAAAATAATGAATTTTATTGAAGAGTCAATTATTCTAGATTTGGAATTCTCTAAACTTTGACTATAGACCAAGGAACCATGTTCACAGATTGAGAAGTCAAAGGATATATTGAGTCCAGAGAAATTAAATTAATACATTCAACTCCGTATTATGCACAAGAAAATGACCAAGTTGAAGCTATTAATAAAACTCTAATTAGTTTGATCAATAAACATATAGGGAGGCAACCTCAAAATTAGCATAATACTTTAAGTCAAGTATTATGGGCATATAGGGAGGCAACCCTCGAGAAGCCGTAGGTTCGACTCCCTATGAGCTATTATATGGTTATAAAGCAGTATTACCACTTGAAATAAATTTGCAAACAGTCAGAGTGGCGAAACAAAATAATTTACCTATTGATCAATATTGGTTGAGTATGATTGATGAATTAGACCAATTAGACCAATTTTGACTGATTGTTCTTGATCAAATGATTAGACAAAAAGAAAGTATCACCAAGTCATACAACAAGAAAGCAAAAAGAAAAACATTTATAGTTAGTGACCTAGTGTTGAATTTAGTCCTTCCTACTGAGTAAGTCATAGACAAATGGTCTCCTTTATGGGAATGACCTTTTAAAGTCGAAAAAACTTTTGATGGCAATGCTTACGAGTTAAGAGATATAACAAATGCTCGACAAATAGGGCATATAAAATGGTAAATATCTAAAGTTATATCATTGCCATTAATAGGAGTCATTAATTAAGCAAAAGGTGTGAATAGAGGAATACAAGAAAGCACGAGTTTATGTGAAAAGTTCGACAAAAATACAATAATCTAAAATAGGGTCCTAAAATTAAGCTTAAGGTCCTTCTGTTTTTGACCCAGAACAGCAGAAACTTCGAATGTTTCCTCTTTAGCCTTGATAGCTTGATTAACAGATTTAATAAGAGCAGGGTGACTCGAAGTCCTGGAGGTATGTGCTTGATTGATCTTTTATAGCCGCAGGTTGAGAGTCACTTTGGTAGCTTTGACTTTTGCCTTACTCGACTTTAGCTCAGCTAGTTCCTTCTCAAGTATTTCAACCTTGGTGGCCATGATCTTTTCCTTGACTCGACCCTCTGATAAAACTTCTTCTATTTGAGATTTGGCTGTCTCAAATTTTTTCAGTTGTTTATCATGCGTAGCTAATGCTTCGACTGCCTTGTTTACGCTCTCCTTAGCATAATCAAGTTTAAAAATGTGATTGTAAATATCTTCCAGGAATGTCTCTAAGGCTGTCTAAGCGTCGACTGAAATTTTTTTATTCAGAAAATCTAGAGCTGCCAACAGTCAAGTTTTCAGGTCCACATTATTATTAATCTCCTTTAAAGGTTTATTGAGGCATTCGAGAATAATATTGATCCTTTCAAGAATTAAAGAGTCAGGACCTGATGGTACTTGAGGCTCAGGATAAGTAACCTTTTTATGAGGGGAGATAATGGGTTCTACTTGGACTGTTGGAGTGATTTCTAGCTCTACACTCGAAGAGAAAATTCTCGTCTCTTCAGAAGAATACACTTGATGAGCCTCTGACAAGATGTTGTCGAGGTCAAAGTTTAAATCATCAAAATTTAGGTATTCAGCTTCAAGGGCAGGGATATTGATGAGTTACTCCTCGTGTTTGACACCAGCTGGGTTCCTGGTAGGGAAGATGGTCAAAGTAGCTACAACTAATGTCGAAACAGGGCCAGATTGTTGCTGGGTTTCCGCATTAGTCGGTAGAGGCATATAGCTTGCCTGCAAAGAAACAAATTTTTGCAAAAAAAATGTGAATATAATAATATAAGCAAAAGAAAGAAGAGGAAAGGATAAGTATAATTACTATTGGGGAGTCAGTTGAAGCCTGAAAGCAGCAGTCGATGGTGCAGTCTGAATTTGACTTAAGAAAGGAAGGGAAGTAGTCACCTTCGGAGGAGGTTGAGTAACTTCAGCATCAGTGCCAGCCGGGTCGACACCTGTTTCAGAGTGACTTTGTGGTCCAGCTTGAGACTGAGAGCTACGCTTTAAAGGTTTCGACTGAAAAAAAAGGTGAACAAATTATTAAAGCATGCATAAGGTAGAAGTTGACTATTAAGGATAATGTATGTGAAAAGTATCTTGATAGAAGGACTTGGATTGGATTTCTTTATTTTTTTTAGCCTTATCCCCCATGAGAATATCGACAGCTCGGTATTTTTTTGAAGTTAGAGTGGCCTCACTCGACCGTGCTCTGCCTCGAACGCTTTTCGATTTTGTTTTCTTAGGGGTGGCCTCCTCATCTGACTCCTAGTTTTCTTCAACGGGTTTGGGATCTGTGATAAATCCATATTTTATGGTATTTATTTACTTTAATTGGGGTGAATTTTATTGACTTCTCTTGTATTTATTCATTGAAATAGCATAGTTTTGTGAATTTCTCCTAATTGTGCTTAGTGTTGAAAACCATGCTTTTTATGCTTAAAATTGCTAATTTTAATTTCACTTCTCTTTCATTCTATACCTTGATGTGTTTGTGTAAGGGATTTAAGATTTAGGAGGTAAGGATTGCTTGGAAGGATGAAGGAAAAGAATGCAAAAGTGGAGAAGTTCATGAAGAAGTGAAGGATTTATAGAGCTATCAATCTTGACCTCTTCGGAATAAAGTAATTATAACTTAAGTTGTAGAGCTCCAAATGAAGCGATCTCAGTGGTATTAGAAAGCTATCATCTAGGGCTTTAAAATGATATATAATTGTTTATGGTGGACATGTGTTAAGACATCCGCATACGCAGCCAAAGTGCCACTTATGCAGAACACAAAAAAAACGTGACTCACTTAAAGTAACACGTGACCAGCGATTTCTAGAGCATTTTGGGCCCAATTTAACCCATTTCTGATGGTATTGAACTAGGGATTGAAGGGAGGAATGAACCAAGTGGTTATAGTTGAGTTTTTAGCCATGCTTTATGTTAGATTTCTAGAGAGAGAAGCTCTAACTTCTCTCTAGAATTTAGGGTAGTTTAAGTAAGATTTTTTTAGATCCAAATTTTAATTATTGTTTTAGTTCAACTCTCTTTATATTTTCTTATTCTATTGTCTTAATTCTCTTAGTTTTACTTGTTAAACTCTTTATTTTTTCAATTTTAGTTTTATGAACAATATTTTTAATTCCCTTTTCTTTAATTCAAATTAATGTTTTATGTTTTCTTGTGGTTTAATTTAGTTGTTGTTATTGATTTCTTGTATTTGGTAGCTTTAGATTTTATTATTATTGCAATTTTACCATGCTTTCATTTTATGCCTTCCAAGTATTTGATAAAATGCTTGGTTTGGTTTTAGAGTAGATTTTAGCACTCTTGACTTGAGATTGAAGACTTATGTTCCTTGATGTCATTGATATCCAGTGTGATTGGTAATTTAGGGTTGTTAGTTGGTTTTAGGATCAATTATATCCACTTGACTTCACCCTCCGATATTAGAGAATAACTAAGTGGAATTAGCCCTTTGTAATTACCATGTGGTGGTCAATAATCTAGGATAGGAAACCTTGACTCTTAATCCTTGCCATGAGTGTCTTTCAGCATTTATAGTTCCTTAGTTGTAGCTTTACTTTCTTGTTCATCATACTAAAAACCCCCAAAAATTCTAATAACCAATAATATGTACACTTTCCTGCAATTCCTTTGAGAGATGACCCGAGGTTTAAATACTCTTAGTTTTTATTGGTTTGACTTAAGTGACAAACAAATTAAACTTTGATTGAGAGTTGTCTGTTGGTTTGGATCTATAGTTTTTGGCGCCGTTGCCGGAAAATTGTAAATGTGCACTTGTTATTGGTTATTGTATATATGTTAATATTATGAATAGTTGTTTTAGTTTCTTTGTTAGTTTTTGCTAGTTTTAGGATTTTGTTTTCTTTGTTCTTATTAGCTTTTGCTTTTGTTTTCTATTATTACTATGAATTCTCACTCTTTTGGCTATGAGTTTGGTTCTCACTATGTTGTAGGAAATGAGAATTTTAATGAAGGGTTGCATCAAGGTTGAGAAAATCTAAGGTAGGAGGGGCCTCAAGTATATGAAAAATCTTCATGACAACAACTTCCTCCGGCATACTATGAGTATAATCCGTCCCAAGGTGCATACCAATCCAATAGTTATGGTAATTATCCTTGTGGTTATCAACCACAACTACCATATGCCTATGAATCCCCTTCTCAACATAGCCCTCAGCCACCATACTCACAAACTTCATACCACAAAACACCTTCCCATAACCCACCTTCATCATATCGCCAACCTTATATACCTCACCCCTGTGACCATTATGAATGAAGACCTATAGAACCACCCCCAATCCAATACAAATACTCCCAAGAATCACCAATTTCACATATACCACCTCAATATTCTCACCAACATGACCCACCTTCCAATTATAAAACCTTCTCCCAAACAATTCACCTCCACCCTCAACCCTAATGAATGACACCCTTCGCACCATTTTCCAAGAGAAAAGGAAATTTCATACCATTCTTCAAGAGCAACGTGAAGCTCAAAGGAGGCAAGAAGAATTCATGGCTACCTTGACCAAGGTAGTAAGTAACTTAGCCTCACGATGCTCATGTAATCAAAGCACTCCCATGATTGAATGTGGAGAATCAATTGAAGAGCGTAGTATGAAAGAGAGATTAGAAACTCAAATGGAGGATGAGGAGTGGAGTTTTGTATTGAAACAAGTGGAGGAAGCCAAAATTGTTAAAGAGGAAGAAGTGGTTGAAGATTTAGGAGATGTTGAATGCAAAGAGAAATCTAAAGTTGTAGAGCCTTCTTCCTTGGAGTTTGAAATTAATGTTAAGGAGGATATTGTACAACCTCCAAGGCATACTATGCATGAAGAAATGGAGCAAGCAACAAGTTCTCTTAGTGATGACGATTTTGCATCAGCGCTTGATTTCCTTGAGTCTAATGAATTTCTCCCCCATTGAATTGGAATTGGATGTTGATGTAGACTTTATTCAACCTCCGGCTTATGACTTGAGTGATGGGAAAGAGTTCAAAGAAATTGGTGAGGAAGAGGATGAATTTGAAGAAGCATATCAAGTGGTTGAAGTCCCTCAAAAAGGATGTACGAGAGTGGAGATTGCTTTGTCAAGATCGTTGGAGACACCTCTCCTTAAACTATCACCATCCATTCGTTCATTCAAGTGGGTAAAATTCATATCTCTTAGCTTCCTTATTCCACTTGAATATAGTTTGCTTGAGACGGATGGTCAACTTAGATCTCTTTGTGGATTTAAGAGCAAAAGAGAGATCGTTAGTGGTTGGAAACACAATCCTCGGTTCATTGTGGTTGGAATATCAAGATTAACATGCAAGGATTGGTGTAGAGCTCAATGGCTTGGGTATAGGAGGATGTTTGGATGTCTTTATGAGAATTCTAAGGACTTGCCACCCGATTGGAATTTGGATGATCAACTTGAAGAAAGGTATGAAAAAAAGATTTGGGATCCTGGATTACAAGACGAGGATCAAATTTGGGATCTCATAGCTTGTTTACAACTTCATCAAAGCTTGGTACAATCAATTAGTAATCTTGAAGCATTTTGGAGATCCAAGCATTGTTGGAAGTTCAAAGATGAGTATAAGCATAAGCCATCATGACAAGGAGCCTCCCAAATGTCCAACTTAAGGACTATAACTAAAAGTGCTAGGTGGGAGATACCCCACCATGGTAAACTCTTTTTATTTTTCTCTTTTATATATATTGGTAAATAAATTTAATTTCATGTTTAGTTTCGTTGGTTGAGTTTATTTGGTAGTCCAGTGTGTTCAATAAGATTTGGTAGTGTTTAGGTGACTTTTTGGATGTTTGGAATGCTTGATTTAGTATAAAAAGTTGAAAAATATTGAAAAATAGAGCACCTTGTCATGCACGCATGACCCACCTGTACGCGCGACCCCACGATTCCACCCAGTTCTGCATACGCGGCCATATTGCCGCGTACGCATCTCTACTTTTTTGGATCATATCACATACACGGCACCCTTTCGCATACGTGACCTTGCTGGACAGAGGCTACCCTCCGCGTCCCAGCTGCTTGCGTACGCGAGCCCTTAAAAAAAAAGCATATTTGCGCATACGCATGGTTTCCACATACGCGCAACCTCCTATTTCCCCCAAGTCATGCGTACGCATGCCTTCATGTACGCGTGACTCTCCTGTCTTACATACTTTTCTTTTTTTCTCTTCTCTACCTTTCTTTTATTCTTCTCTCTTTGCTTCTCTTCTTTTCCTCATTCAACCACTATCCATCATCATCATTCACCATCCATCATCATCTCCATTAGTTAGTTAATTAGTTTAATTTTCTATTTTAGTGAATTAGGTTGTTAGTATCGCTTAAATTTTGATGAAAAGTGTTGGATTAATTATTTGATTTGTTGATTATGCAGAGGTATTGCTGTTGATTACTGATATGATGCTATCTTAGCATCGTTGTTGTGAATATTCATTGTTGAATTTCTTTATTGAGGTTATACTTTAATGCTTGGTATTGAACTCTTCATGCTTAATAATTGTGCATACCAAGTACTTGTAAATTGCCTTCAAAGCATTATAAATATTTTGAATTGCATGTGTTGGCCATCATGTGATTTGATTTCACTACTTATTATTAGGCAATTGTATATATTCATTACATCTTTGTTAGGAGATGCTCGTTTATGATTAATTTTTATTTACATCACCTAGTTGATGCATTGAAATTGAGAAATTGTGAAATTGGATCGTAGGCTTACCTAATGACATTTTTTGAGCTTTTTAAACTTTGTAGACCATGCTTGCTATGTGATTGATCTCATCTTATATCTCTCTTTTCCTAAGTTGCATAGAAATCATGTTTCCCACTTCAAGTCAATTAGGTATTGCAAACAAAATTCAAAGTATGTTATTGATTGATGTGTGATTTCCATATTGCATTTGGTCCATTAAATTCCCTTACACATCAACCAATTTCCATTCATTATCCATTTCACAATTGCTTGATTCTTGCTTGAATGCTTTCGTGCTTCTTTGCTACTTGTTTGTTTGTCTTAACCTACAAGTTTCTTTTAAAGTATCTCAAGCACACTAGAATGAGTGAAATGCATCCTTCTTTTGTGTAATTGTGACATAACTTTTAATGTTAGTGTTCTGAGGATTACCTGAAACTGGGAGGTCGATCTCGGACGAGATTTTCTAGTCTTGGTCAAGGCTACTGTGCCCGACTTGTTGGAGTAGGAGGTGTTGCTGATCCTCGTTCACCGGAGGGGGTGGTACTTGCAAGAGACTCCGATGCTTAAGTCAGTATGGGCTTTAAGCAGGTTTTTTAGTAGAATTAGGATATGAATTATACCTGGGTACACCAGTGTATTTATAGTAGTGTTGAATGACCTTCCTTGAGATAAGTTTGTTATCTTATCTTATCTTTTGTGGGTGAGATCACCTATCTTTTGGCCAGCCGTCTTCTGGTAGGCGGTGACTTATCTTTCTTGGGCCTCTTTGGGCCTCTGAGGTGACTCGTCCGAGCTCTTTATAAAGAGGTCGGCGGTAGGCCAAACTCAAAAGAGGTCGGTCGCTTTGTCCTCGTCCAACCCGGACTTTGCAACTCGGACCCATATATGAACAGTGCCCCTGCTTGAGCTTCAATCTTTCCGTGAGGTTGTGCTCGTTTCTGAGCTTCAACCTTTTTGGGGAAGTCATGCTCGAGCATTGATTTGGTTGATTTTGAGTTGCTCCTCCTCGCACGAGTCTGGCGTTGCTTTTGTTTTAATATGAAGCGTTTTTAGCGGCGTGCTTTTTGGAGTGCGTTTTATTTCCTTGGGAACATGCAAGTGCCTTAAAAGCCCATTGATTAGGTTTTTATTGCTTTTTACCGTTTCATTTCCCTCTTTATCTTTGTTTGAAATCGAAGAGGAAGAAAAAGGGATTTCACTTTTCTCAGCCTCCTTCGTTTCTCTGCTTCCTTGCTTTTTGCTTCTCTGCAAAGATTTCCGTTCGTCTGGCTTTTTTGATTCTTGCCCCAAGCTTCCCTTTTTCTTTCGAGCAGTGCTTGTGGATTGCTGGTGCTCTCGTTGCTCACCCATCATTTCTGTTCTTCCCCTTTCTGCAGGTTGGTTCTTCTGTTTCATACCTCTTTCATGGCTTCTGATGATTATTGCAAGCTTTGTTTCTTTAAAATCTTTTTATCTTTGTTGCTTTATTTTTGTGGAAATGTCGATGCTTGGGTGAACCGTTTGCACGTTTTTTCTTTTTGGTGATGGGACTAGGATTTTGTTTTTGACTCCCTATGTTCCTTCTTTGCTGTATCTGTACTGTTGCCTCCAAAGGGGTGCCTCTTGGATTTTGTTTTGTATTCTTTGTGAACCTTAGGGGCGCCCTTTTTGTTTGTTTCTTACTTATCTGATTCTGCCCGAGTTACTCTGTAGTGATACTTCTTTCGTTTTCTTGCTGTAGGTGTAGTTTTTATGTCTTCTCGTAGAAATATTGTCGAGATGTCTACGAAGGTCCCAGCGGGTATGGCTGACTGGTTAGATTCTATAGTTTTGATGTGTGTTACTGTAGCCGACCCTGAGTACTGTGAGAAGTTTAGGAGGTTTCATAGGATCTGTAGTAGTAGGGATGACGAGAAGAATTATGAGCTGGTGTTACCCAACCCTGAGGAGAGGGTTAGTTTCCTTCCCTTAACTCAGGCAGAACGACCTTTCTTCTAGCTTATGACTATTTCTTTAGCCAATTAGGGATTACCCTTCCTTTTACTGCGTTTGAGACTGAGGTTTTGTGGAACTGTAATGTAGCCCCATCACAGCTTCATCCGAACTCTTGGGCTTTTATGAAAATTTTCCAGTTATAGTGCCAAAAGCTGGGTGTCCGACCTTTCTTGTCCCTTTTTCTTTACCTGTTTGTGCTGATCAAACCTAGGGTGGCCAAGAAGAAGGCTTCCTGGATCTCATTCCGAGCTACCCAGGGGAAGAAAGTATTTTCAATGTTTGATGACTCCTTTCGTGACTTTAAGAACTTCTATTTTAAAGTCTGAGCTGTTGAGGGTACTCGCCCTTTCTTTCTGGATGAGAATGATAAGCCAACCTTTCCTTTATGGTGGCAAAAAGACCCTATAGTCCTCAAGTATCCTTGGAAGAGTTTAAATGAGGTAGAGCAGGCCTTTGTGGGTATTTTAGAGGAGCATTGGGGGGAGCCTCCTTATCTGGACACAAAAAGATTTCTTGGAGATCCTTCCCTCCTCTGTTCCGAACTAGGTAGTATTCGACTTCTTTCATTTTCATAGAAAAAGGTTTTTCTTTTTACTATTTGCAATCTTATCCTTTTTTGTTGTGTAACTATTTTCCTGGCTTCTTTTCAGAGATGGTGTCTTCTTCAGATTCAATGAAAATATTTCGCAAAGCCAAGAAGACAGTGGCTGCCCAGAACTTGTCGAAGAAGACTTTTGGGGAGGGTTCTTCAAAATAGTTGCCTCCAAAGAAATTGGCAACTAAGTCTCAGGGTTCGAGGAGGATTATCCCAACCCCGCAAGTTCGGACGGCTTCCTCTGACCCTCCTCAGATGACCTCTGGCACTTCCTCCTCCCCTACTTCTGCTAGTCCCCCTCCCAAGAGGCAAAAGATTGTTGGGACTTATGATTTGAATGATAAAGAGTTTGATGGTGTGGCCTTTGCCATAGAGTTGATTACTCCTCACGGTAGAGTTCCTCTGGATGACGTCTCCATCCTGCATCATCTTGACTTTATATCAAGCAACAGTATTTGGATGCCCAACCTTAGTGCAGCTTTATCTTGGGTTGTCCAGGAGTCCCCTGTCCATACTACCAAGGCCTTTTTAGAGGACACCAAGGCTGAATACGACAGGGTAAAGGGTCTGAAGGACGAGCTGGATGCCAAGGTTTCTAAGTTGGAGATTAATGCAGAGAAGGAGAAGGCTCGGGCTACTGCGGCGGAGGCAGCTGCTAACCTGGCCGAGGAGACGGCTAAAAAGTACAAGGAAAGCTATACTCAGACCTATGGCGAGCTGTTGAAAACTAGGGAGAAACTTCAATCTGCTCAGGATGACTATGCCGAGCTTCAGGGCGATATGGTGAGCAGTATGACCGACATGTATGAAAATCTGAAGGTCCAGGTCTGAGTTCTTGCTCCCGACGTCGACTTCTCTTTATTCAGTATGGATAACGTGGTGGAGGATGGCAAGATTGTGCTTGACCCAGATGATGAAGATGAGGGCCCTCCTCTTATGCCACCAGCTAAGGCTTCCTCAGCTTCTGTTACTGTAGCTCCTTCTGCCGAGGTGGTACCTCCTGGGCCCGAGCCTGACTTGGAGATTCTGAATGGGCCAGATGGAGTTGTCAATGCCACCCTGATCTCGACCCTGCCTCCTTCTCCTAAGGATGTAGCAACTGGGGCGAACTTGGATCCCCTATGATGTTTTTTTTATATTGTTGTTTTGATTATATATTTGGTATGGTCCGGTCTGTGGACCTCTTGAGACTTGTAAGCCTTTGTGCATGAGTTTTATTCCTGACACTCTGCTAGTTGCTTCACAGCAACTTTTATTTTATAAACAAACACTTTAAACTCCTGGGTTGCCGTCTAGGCAGCCTTTGGAGTCTTTAATGTTTTAATCTTTGCTTTGTTTGAGTGTTGGCTTGTTATGCGAGGTTGACCTTTGCCGAGACGCCTTTGGTTCTTAGGTTGCTTTTTCAGCCCTTATATGGTTTTGTGTTTTCTAACGACGTAGTTCTTTTGTGATACCCTAGGATGTAGGTGCTCAGGATTCCATGGTTCGATACTTTTCGAGGTGGTGCTCGCCTTATGGATTTCCCTTTTTGCCCCTCGAACCACGCCTTTTCGTTAGCTGTGTTGACGACCTTTTAGCTATGTCATTTTTGCGTTTTGCCGTCCGGGCTTTTTAGTCGAGTTCCAAACAACTTCTTTAGGTAGTGTTCTCATGTGGAACCTTTTCTTTTTATTTTGTTTGGAGGACTTTTTAGCCTTCTTCCGACTTGTGCTTTTGCTTTTTGAGTAATGTCTTTTTCTCAAGACTTGTACCTTTTAGCTAAGCACTTCTGGCCTAGGTTTAGCAACCTTTTTTGGCCTTTGTGTGATGTTGTCCCCTTTTTAGTGATCCTTTTATTGGTCTGACTTCTCTGTCGGACCTTCTCAAGTTATTTTTAGTAATCACATTTTTAGTCCGACCTCGTCAGGTCGCTTTATATGGAATACTTTTTATAACTTCTTGCATTAACTTGAGCTTTATCGCTTCACCTTGCCGACCTGTCTTGGTCAGGCGATAATTTTTGCGTTTGTGAGCGTGAATTAATGCGTCTTGGTAGGAAACTTTTTTAGAGAATCTTAAAATTTTATTCATGTAATAAGATAAAAAATATAAATAAGAATGAGTACATACGAGTGCTTACCCTGCTAGTTCGGGCAGCTTTCAGATCTTGGCGCGGCGCCTCATTAAAAACCTCTTTAGGAAAAAGAGTGCGCTTTGGCCTGAGATCTTTTTCCTAGCTATAGTACCTTCTTAGGTTACAGGTGTGCCATGACCTTGGTAGCTCTTGCCTTTGGAGGTCGGCCACCCTATAGTAACCCTTTCCTAGTACTTCTATAACTCGATATGGCCCTTTCCAGTTGGCTGCTAGCTTCCCTTCTCCTAACCGACCTACTCCGATATCATTTTGGATTAAAATGAGATCGTTGGTGGTGAAGCTTCGCTGGATTACCTTCCGATTATATCTTAAAGCCATTCAACGCTTTAGCGCTTCCTCTATAATCCGGACTCTTTCTCGAACTTCTGGAAGTAGGTCAAGCTCCTCCCTTTGTGTTTGGGAGTTGGTATCTTCGTTGTAAAGGATCACCCTGAGGACCTGATAAACCACTATTTTATGGTTTATCTTGTGCTCATTTGAGTGGTTTTTATCAAGTATTTGCACACTTATTCATACTAATTGCATGGTTTTTACATTTTCCTTCCTAATTTTGTGCTATGATTGAAAACATGTTTCTTTGGTCTTAATTTGCTATGTTTAATCCTCTCTTATTACCATTCGATGCCTTGATATATGAGTTAAATGATTTCAGGGTTTATAGGACATGAATGACTTAGAGGATGGAAAGGAAGCATGCAAAAGTGGAAGGAATACAAGAAGTTGAAGAAATTGCTAAGTTGTCCAACCTGACCTCTTTGCACTTAACTGACCATAACTTGAGCTACAGAGGTCCAAATGAGGTGGTTTCAGTTGCGTTGGAAAGCTAACATCTGGTGCTTCGTAACAATATATAATTTGCCATAGCTTCCCCGAAGATAGGCGACACGCACACGTGACCTGGAGAAAATTCAATCCACGCGTACGCGTGGATGACGCGTACGCGTGACTTTGCCGCGTGCTGGATGTATCAGAAATTGCTAGGGGCAATTTTTGGGCTATTTTAACCCAGTTTTCGGCCCAAAAAATACAGATTAGAGGCTATAAAGTGGGGAAATCGATCCATTCATTCACACAACTTTCATATTCACAATTTTAGGTTTTAGATGTAGTTTCTAGAGAGAGAGGCTCTCTCCTCTCTCTAGGTTTTAGGATTTAGGATTTCTCTTAGTTTTAGGTTTATGGTTTATGTCTTCTCCAATTCTAGGTTCAATGTTCCTTTAATTTAGTTTTCTCTTCTACGTTTATCTGTCCTAGCATTTTGGTTTATTTCTTTCCCTTTGTTGATTACTTTATGTTGCCAATTTGGTTTATGAACTCTTCATGTTAGATTTGAATTTCTATTTAATGCAATTTGAGGTATTTCAGATTTATGATTTTAATTTAGCTTTTTACCTTCTTAGCTTTGGTTGAGTAATTGGTGACACTTGAGTTATCAAACTCCTTATTGATTGAAAATTGGAATTCGCTGATTGATTTGGATCCCTCTAAAGCTAGTCTTTCCATAGGAGTTGACTAGGACTTGAGGAATCCCATTGATTAGTCCACTTGACTTTCCTTTATTTAGTAAGAGTTAACTAAGTGGGAGTGATGAACAATTCTCATCACAATTGATAAGGGTAACTAGGATAGGATTTTCAGTTCTCATACCTTGCTAAGATCTTTATTAATTATTACTTTAATTCCTGCAATTTACTTTTCCTGTTCATTATTCAAAAACCCCAAAAAAAGATAATCTTCCATAAACAGTAATAAATCATACTTCCCTGCAATTTCTTGAGAGACGACCCAAGGTTTAAATACTTCGGTTATCAATTTTATTAGGGGTTTGTTACTTGTGACAACCAAATTTTTATACGAAAGGATTCTTTGGTGGTTTAGAAACTATACTTGTAACGAGGATTTATTTGTGAAAATTCTTTACCTTCAAAGAAACCTGTTCGTTAGGACCTTTTCTCCATCTCTACGGGGATCATTGCCTCCATTTTGTAAGCAAGTTGGAAAGGTGACTCCCCGATGGTGGAATGTGGCATTGTCCGATATGCCCATAGGACTTGTGGGAGCTCTTCAGCCCAAGCTCTTTTTGCATCTTGTAGCCTTCATTTTAATCCGGTCAATATAACTTTGTTGGCGGCCTCCGCCTGTCCATTGGCTTGTGAGTATTCTACAGAAGTGAATTGATGCTTGATTTTTAGGTCGGCTATCAAGTTCCTGAAGCCCGTGTCTGTGAACTGAGTACCATTATCTGTGGTGATGGAGCACGGGATTCTGAACCTTGTGATAATGTTTCTATACAGGAACTTCCGACTTCTTTGAGCGGTGACAGTAGCTAGTGGCTCTGCTTCAATCCACTTTGTGAAGTAGTCTATACCTACAATGAGGAACTTTACTTGTCTTGATCCCTGCGGGAATGGTCCGAGGAGGTCGAGCCCCCACTTTGCAAATGGCCAGGGTGAAGTAACGCAGATGAGTTCTTCAGGCGGAGCTATATGGAAGTTAGCATGCTTCTGACATGGGGGACACGTCTTGACGAAATTTGTTGCTTCTTTTTGTAAGGTCGGCCAGTAAAAACTAGCTCAGAGTACCTTCTTAGATAGAGCTCATGCACCAAGGTGGTTGTCGCATATGCCACTGTAGACTTCCTCCAGGACCTCCTTTGTAGCAAAGGTCGGGACGCACTTGAGGAGGGGTGTTGAGATCCCTCTTCTGTATAGGATGTTGTCTACCAAAGTGTAGTATTGTGCCTCCTTTATGAGCCTTTTTGCTTCCTTTTTATCTGCTGGGAGTGTTTCGGACTTGAGATAATTGATTATGGGAGTCATCCACTCTTGGTCCTGGCCTGATATGGTTAGGATCTTCTCTTCCTCGGAGGTTGACGGATTTTGCAGTGTTTCTTGGATGAGGCTTCTATTATTGCCCCTTGGTTTGGTGCTGGCTAGTTTTGAAAGTGCATCAGCTCAAGCATTTTGTTCCCGAGGTATATGTTGGATCTCATATCCCATGAAGTTTTTGAGCTGTTCTTTAGTTTTGTCTAGATATTTCTTCAAGGTGGGATCCTTGGCCTAATAGCTTCCTTCTATTTGTAAGGTGACTACTTGTGAGTCGCTAAATATGGTAAGGTTTTTAGCTCCAATTTCCTTAGCCAGTTTTAAACCCGCCAGTAAGGCTTCATACTCAGCTTGGTTGAGGCATGAAACTCGAACCTTAAAGAGAGTTTGAGTCGGGTTCCCTGGTCACTTTCTAGGATGACACCTGCTCCTCTTCCGGCTTTGTTTGAATAGTCATCAACATAGAGGTTCCAGTTGGCAGGGGTGCCTGAGGTGTCAATGTACTTTGCGACGAAGTCGGCCAAGTATTGCGATTTGATGGCTGTCCGAGCTTCGTACTTAAGGTCAAATTCGGACAACTCTACTGCCCATTGTAGGATTCTTCCAGCTAAGTCAGTTTTTTGTAGGATATCTCATATGGGTTGGTTAGTCCGTATTATGATGGTGTTTGCTTGAAAGTATGGTCGGAGTCGTCGGGAGGTGAGTATAAGTGTGTAGGAAAACTTTTCTATCTTTTGGTAGTTTAGTTTAGCCCTTTGTAAAGTCTTACTGATAAAGTAGATGGGCTGTTGTCTGTTCTCGTCCTCCCAGACTAGGGCCGAGGCTATTGCTCGATTTCCCACGGCGAGGTAAAGGATCAGTTCCTCTCCAGGCTGGGGTCAAGTTAGGATGGGTGGCTGTCACAGAAATGTCTTGAAGGCCTGGAAGGCTTGTTCACATTCTGGAGTCCATTCGAACCTTTTTCCTTTCCTTAAAGTTGCGTAGAAAGGAAGAGATCTTAAGGCCGATCCAACTAGGAATCTAGACAGGGCCGCTAATCTTCCATTTAGCTGCTGCACCTCTTTGACACAGGTCGAAATTTTCATGCTGAGTATGGCCTGATATTTATCTGGATTTGCTTCAATTCCTCTCTGGGTGAGCATGAAGCCTAAGAATTTTCTGGCCTCTACTGCGAAAGTGCACTTTGTGGGATTTAGCCTCATCTCGTGCTTTCTTATAGTGTCAAACACTTCGACAAGGTCGAGTAGTAGCGCTTCTTCCTTTTGTGTCTTTATCAACAAGTCATCGACATAGACCTCCATCAATTTTCCGATGTGGTTGGCAAAAATTTTGTTCATCAACCTCTGGTATGTAGCCCCTGTGTTCTTGAGTCCGAACGGCATAACTACATAGCAGTAGTTTACCTTTGGGGTTAGGAACAAGGTTTTCTCTTGGTCGGGTTGATACATCGGTATTTGGTTGTACTCTGAATAGGTGTCTATGAAATAAAGGTACTTGTATCCCGATGAAGCGTCGACTAGAGTGTCTATATTTGGGAGTGGATAGGGATCGTTTGGGCAGGCTTTGTTGAGGTCGGTGTAATCAGTACACATCCGCCACTTTCCATTTGACTTTCTGACCAGTACAACGTTGGCCAGCCATAATGGGTACTTGACCTCCCTTATGAACCCTGCTTCTAATAAGGCATGTACCTGTTCCTCCACAGCTTGCGATCTCTCTGGACTAAGCTTTCTGCATTTTTGTTGTACTGGCCGAGATTCAGGGTATACTGGCAATTTATGACACATTAGTCCGGGATCAATACCGGGTATGTCGGCGGCCTTCCAGGTGAATAGGTCGGAATTCGCCCTTAAGAACTTTATCAGCATCTCTTTTAAGTCTCCTTTTAGGTTCACCCCTATGTTTGTTGTTTTGTCTTGGGTATCTCCGATCTGAACTTCTTTGGTCTCGCCTTCCGGTTGGGGCCGAAGTTCTTCGCGAACTCGCGATCCCCCGAGTTCAATAGTGTTGGCCTCTTTTCCTCTGGGGTCACCCTTAAGGTTCAGACTTTTGTTATAACAGCGTCGTGCGAGTTTTTGGTCTCCCCTTACAGTGGCAATTCCTTCAGGTGTTGGGAACTTCATACATAGGTGTGGAGTGGAGACCACTCGGCGAGCTGGTTTAGTGTTGTCCGACCTATGAGGGCGTTGTATGCAGAGCTCATGTTGACCACGATGTAGTCTATATTTATCGTTATAGACTGTGTCCCTTTTTCGAAGGTTGTGTATAGTGGGATGTACCCAAGTGGTTGGATTGGTATGTCTCTGAGCCTATGCTCTAAGCTCTTTTTCTTGTAGGCCGAGCTTGTCGAAGGCGGATTTGAATAGGATGTCTGCAGAGCTTCCTTGGTCTACCAGTGTTTGGTGGAGATTGGCGTTGGCGAGTATGATGGTAACGACCATGGGGTCATCATTCCCCGGGATGATGCCTGCAACATCTTCTTGAGTGAAGGTAATAGTGGGGAGGTCATCCGACCTGTCCCCTCCTCCAACATGGTACACCTCTTTTAAGTGTCTTTTACGAGATGACTTAGAGATCCCTCCTCATGCGAATCCTCCATTTATCATATGAATAGGTCTCTCAGGGGTGTGAGAGAGACGTTCAGCTCGTTCGCCCTCTTCATCCCTTCTTCTCTTTTTTGGTTCGTCTGCTCTGTTGGCTAAGAACCGATCTAGTCTCCCTTCTCGTGCTAATTTTTCTATGACATTCTTCAGGTCGTATCACTCGTTCGTGGAATGCCCGTAGGTTTGGTGGTATTCGCAATACTCTATCTGACTTCCTCCTCTTTTGTGTTTGATTGGACGAGGGGGTGGGATCTTCTCAGTGTTGCATATCTCTTGGTAGACATCCAGAAGGGACACCCGAAGAGGGGTGTAGTTATAGTACTTTCTAGGTTTCTCAGTGGGTTGGTCTTCTTTTTTCCTGGACTCTTTATCCTTGTATCGAGAGTTCTCCTCCATATTGATATATTTTTCTGTCCGTTCTTGTACTTTGTTCAGAGATATGGGGTGTTTTTGGGATATGGAGTGGCTAAAGGGTCCTTCCCGCAGTCCGTTGATGAGTCCCATAATTGCTGCTTCTGTAGGGAGATTCAGTATGTCAAAGCATGCTTTATTAAATCTCTCCATATAATTGCAGAGGCTTCCTCGATCTCCTTGCTTAATCCCCAGTAGGCTCGGAGCATGCTTGGTTTTATCCTTTTGGATGGAAAACCTGGCTAAGAACTTCTTGGCAAGGTCATTGAAGTTTGTGATCGACCTTGGTGGCAGACTTTCAAATCACTTTATCACCGTCTTGGTCAGGGTGGTCGGGAAGGCTTTGCAACGGGTCGCGTCTGAGGCATCCGTGAGGTACATCCGGCTTTTGAAGTTGCTGAGATGATGACTTAGGTCGGACGTGCCATCATATGGGGTCATGTCAGGGGCTTTGAAGTCCTTTGGGACTTTAGCCTTCATGATTTCTTTTGTGAACGGGTCTTGATTCTTGTGGGGGCTATCTTCGCGGTTGGACCGAGCTGCTTTAGTTTTGAGGCCGGCTTCAAGTTTTAAGAGTTTGTCTTCCAACTCTCGACGCCGTCTTGTTTCTCTCCAGAGATCTCGCTCGGCTTCACGCTGACGCTCAGCTTCTTGTTCGAGCTGTTTGAGGCGATCCTGTTGTTCACGAATGGCATATAAAATTTCTGTATTCTAAATCTTCTTGTCTCCTTTGGATTGGTGGGTATCCTTTGGGGAGTTCAGTGTGGTATTCGTGTCCTCAAGTGGCGTTCCTTCTTCTAATCCCGAGTTGAGGTCGTTGGCAGGGTTGCTTACCATGGTGAGGGGATGACTTTCAGGGGCGCCGGCAACGGCGCCAATGTTCCGAGGGTTACCTGAAACTGGGAGGTCGATCTCGGACGAGATCTTCTAGTCTTGGTCAAGGCTTCCGTGCCCGACTTGTTGGAGTAGAAGGTGTTGCTAATCCTCGTTCACCGGGGGTTGGTACCTGCAAGAGACTCTGATGCTTAAGTCAATACGGGCTTTAGGCAGGTTTTTTAGTAGAATTGGAGTATAAATTATACCTGGGTGCTCCAGTGTATTTATAGTAGTGTTGAATGACCTTCCTTGAGATAAGTTTGTTATCTTATCTTATCTTTTGTGGGTGAGATCACCTAACTTTTGGCCAGCCGCCTTCTGGTAGGCAGTGACTCTTCTTTCTTGGGCCTCTTTGGGCCTCTGAGGTGACTCGTCCGAGCTCTTTATAAAGAGGTCGGTGGTCGGACAAACTCAAAAGAGGTTGGTCATTTTGTCCTCGTCCAACCCAGACCTTGCAACTCGGACCAGTGTATGAAAAAGTTAGTTTGTGTGTTTTACACTGAGCGCAATTTAAAATTCACGCACTATTTTCCTTAATGTCGCAAACTGATTGACTCACTTCATTTTAGTGATTATTAACCAATTCCAATAATCTATGCTTCTTTGCTTGTGCATTTACTTATTTTACTATATCCTGTTTTCTATCTTTCAGGATGATTCAACATAAGTGGAAAGGGAAGCAGAAGAAAGAACATGCAGCAACCGAATGACCCACCAGCTGAAGGTGGTGATCCGTGTAGTCGCCGTATTCCCTTACTCATCTTTGAATGCACCAAGGACGGTGCAAACTTTTAAGTGTGGGGAGGTCATCCGACCAATCGGCCAATCTTGGGGTGAAAAATTCTAATCCAAACAGTTTCACATTTCATATTTTTCTTCTATTACTAGGTCTTCTAGAATTCTTAGTTACATTTTTCTTGGTTTGCATATATTTTAGAGCTATAATTGTATTTTTCTTAGTTGATTGCATGTCTTTTCATATATGCATACATATAATAAACTTAGTCAAAATAATAAAATTTTCAATACCATTTCTTTATAGAGCATTCCAAAATTGATTTGAGTTAACATATTTTTCATTGAAACATGCTTGAAATATATTGTGGAACATGACTTTTGAGCTAATAACACACAACCTTGTGAGTTTTAAGCCTAATTGTGTGGTTACATCATATTAACCACTATTTTCATTCTTGTGTGTATTATTCTCTTTCTATGATTATAATCTTTGATTGGTTTGATTCTTTATGTCCATTGTTTTGTGTATGAATGCATTTATATGATTGAGGCATTTATTTCATTTGAGCTCACTTACCCAAATGGCCTTACCCTTTTATCCACCATTGTTAGCCAATTTTGAGCCTATTTAATCTCCTTTTTGTTCTTAATTTTAGCACATCACTACCCCTAAGCGAAAAATAATAAATGTTCTTAATTTGGATCTTTGATTAGCTTAGGCTGGTGAGAGTGTGTATCATTCAAGTGTGGAAAAGTTTGAGAACATTGGTTGAGGTAAAAGTATATTTTGAATTTTCATTGAAAATCTTGGGAATTGGGTACATATTCATGCATTCAAGTAGTTGCATGCATTTAGGTAGATTGCATATAGATAGTTTATTTTGAATAAGTATTGCATCCCTTAATCTTATCCTTCTTGAGTTTAGCATCAGGACTTGCTATTATTTAAGTGTGGAAATATGATAAATCCACATTTCATGGTATTTATTTGCTTTAATTGAGTGAATTTTTTTTACTTTTCTTACATTTATTCATTGAAATAGGATAGTTTTGTGAATTTCTCCTAATTGTGCTAAGTGATGAAAACCATGCTTTTTATGCTTAAAATTGCAAATTTTAATTTCGTTTCTATTATATTCGATACCTTGATATGTTTGTGTAAGTGATTTAAGGTTTAGGAGGTAAGGATTTCTTTGAAGGATGAAGGATAAGCATACGAAAGTGGAGAAGTTCATGAAGAAGTGAAAGATTTGAAGAGCTGTCAATCGTGACCTCTTCGTACTAAAGTGATCATAACTTGAGCAATAGAGCTATAAATGAGGCAGTTCTAGTGGCATTAGAAAGCTAACATCCGAAGCTTCAAAATAACATACAATTGTTTATGGTAGACGTGTGTGTAGACATCCGCATACGCAGCCAAATTGTTGCGTATGTGGAACACAAAAAATGTGACTCACTTAAGGCAACATGTGACCAGCGATTTCTGGAGCATTTTAGGCTCAATCCAACCAATTTCTGATGCTATTGAACCAGGGATTGAAGGGAGAATGAATTAAGTAGTCATAGTTGAGTTTTTAGCCATGCTTTAGGTTAGATTTCTAGAGAAAGAATCTCTAACTTCTATCTAGTTTTATGAACAATATTGTTAATTCACTTTTCTTTAATGCAAATTAATGTTTTATGTTTTCTTGTGGTTTAATTTAGTTGGTGTTATTGATTTCTTGTATTTGATAGCTTTAGATTTTATTATTATTGTAATTTTACCATGCTTTCATTTTATGCATTCCAAGTGTTTGATTGATAAACCCCAATTTTGTGGTTTATCTTGTGTTGAATTTAGTGGATTTTATCAACTTATTTCACATTTATTCAATGAAATAGCATGGTTTTATAATTCTCCCTAAATTATGCTTAATGATTAAAAACATGCTTTTTAGGCTATTAAATTGCTAAATTTAATTCACTTTAATTCCATTCGATGCCTTGATATGTTTGTTTTGTGATTCCAAGTTTATAAGGCAAGGATTGGATTGAAGGAATGAAGAAAAAAAGCATGCAAAGTGGAGAATTGATGAAGAAATGAGGATTTGGGAATCTGTCATGCAACGCGTACGCATGACCTGAAAAATGCAATATGACGCGTACGCGTGACATCCTGCATATGCGTGACAAGTGGCATGTGGCTTCATTAAAGAACGCACTGGAGGTGATTTCTGGGCTCATCCAGGCCTAGATCCAACTCATTTTTGAAGCTATTAGAGGCCAAATTCAAGATGGATCAAGGGGGAGCAATTAGGTAGCTTAGATATCATGCTTTAGGTAGTTTTCTAGAGAGAGAAGATCCCTCTTCTCTCTAGAAATTAGGGTTCTTAGTTTAATTTCATCTTAGCTAGATTTATGTTTAATTTCTTGTTTTCAAATAGTTTTCCTTATAATTTCTTGTTATTACTTAGTTCTTCTTGTCAATTTCCCTTTTTATGTCAATTTTATGTTTATGAACTCTTGTTACTTTCAATTTCATTTAATGCAAATTTGATATTTTATGTTTCTTTGATGTTTATTCGAGTTATTGTTATTTTCTTGCATTTGGTAGCCTTTGAATTTATATTTCTTGCAATTTACTATGTTTTCCTTTTTATGCCTTCCAAGTATTTGATAAAATGCTTGGCTTAGGTTTAGAGTAGTTTTTGAATATTCTTGGCTTGGAAAGAGAAATTAGGCAATCTTGAGTCATTAATACCCAATTTGGATTGGTGATCTAGAGTTGTTAGTTAATATTGTTTCCATGAATGCTAATCTTTTGCTAATTCGATTAGTAAGTGATTAGGACTTATGGATTGAGATTAACTAGTCTTATTTAATTTTCTTCCGATGTTGGAGATAACAAAATAGGATTATTTCTTGATAATTATTGTGTTATGATTAATGACTAGGATAGAAAACTTTGATTCTCAATTCTTGCCATGAATGCCCCTCTTTAGTAGTTGTTATCTTTAGTTGTTTACTTTATTTTATTGTTATTTAAATTCTTACCATTTTAATTTCTTGTTTTATCAACCCACCTTTGTGAAACTCATAACCAATAATTGAGCACTCAATTGTAATTCCTGGGGAGAACGATCCGGGAGCAATACTCTTGGTTATTTTTATTGGGTTGAACTTGTGACAACCAAAATTAAACTTTGATTAAGGGATGTTTGTCGGTTTAGAACTATACTTGCAACGAAGCGATTTCTTTTATTGAGAAAAAATTCCAAACCGACGATTTCCTTTTTTCATGTTTTTGGTGCCGTTGCCGGGGAATCGCAATGTGTGCTTGTTATTGGTTATTGTATATATGTTAATATTGTGAATAGTGCTTGAGTTTCTTTGTTAGTTTTTGCTAGTTATAGGATTTTGTTCTTATTAGCTTTTGATTTTGTTTTCTCTTTTCACTATGAATTCTCACCCTTTTGGCTATGAACTTGGTTCAAACTATATTGTAGGGAATGAAAGCTACAATGAGGATATGCATAAAGGATGGAACAATCAAAGGTGGGAGGAGCCTCAAGCATATGATCAACCTTCATGGCAACAACCTCCTCCAATGTGCTATGAGCAAGAACCATTCCATGATGCATACCAACCCAATGGCTATAGTGGACCTCCTTGTGGTTATCAACCACAACCACCATATGCCTATGAACCCCCTCCTCAACATAGCCCTCAACCACTATACTCACAAGCCTCATACCACCAAACACCTCCATATGACCCAAGCCCATATCCACTATACCAACCACCTTATGAGCCATATGAACCATACCTAGAACCATCACAATTCCAACACAATTACTCCCAAGAACCACCTTCATATACACCAGCTTACTACCCTTACCAAGATGAACCCCTCCCATATATGAAAACTTTCAACCACATGATGAATTTCCCTTTCCACCATAAACCTCCATGGAAGAACATCCATATCCATCGATCCAAGAGTAATATGATCCTACTTATGTTAGCCAAATGGAACAAGAGCCAAGGGATCGTCTCATGGAAGCAATGGATTGGCTTAGAACAATCTTGGTTCAAAAGGAACAAGAGGAAGCCCAAAAGAGGCATGAAGCTATCATGGCTAACCTTGCCAAAATTAAAACCAATTTGGACTCATGGGGCTCATGCAACAAATAAAACATTTCTACGGATGAATGTGAAAAATCAACCGAAGAGCGGAGCATGAAGGAGATTTTAGAATCTCAACTTGAGAACAAGGACATGGAGTGTGTTTTGCAATAAGTGGAGGGGATAAAAATTGTTGAAGAAGAAGAAGTGGTTAAAGACCTAGGCAAAGTTGAACAAGAGGTGGATTTCAAGCTTGAGAATACTTCCACACCAAGTAATGTTGTTGATGATTTTGTGGAAGTTGTTGAACCTTCTTCCATTGAGCTTGAAATTAATGTTGAGGAGGATAATGCGCAACCTCAAGGCATAGTATGAATGATGAAAGATTGGAAGAGGTTGATCAAGAAGCAAGCTCCACCATTGAAGATGATTCCACACCAATCAATGTGTCTTTTGAAATTGATGAACCTCCCTCATTGTGTTGTGAAATTGATGACAAGGAGGACTGTACACAACCTCCAACACATGGCTTGAGCAATGAAGGATGTATAGAAGAAGTTGGTGAACAAGGAATTGGAATTGAGGAAGCTTGTCAAGAGGTCGATGTCATCCAAGAAGAGCGCAAGAAAGTGGAAACTACATGGCCATTGGAAACCTCTCTCGCTAAGCAACCATCCATTCTTTCATTCAAGTGGGTAACTCTCTTATCCCTAAGCTTTACTTTCTCGCTTGAGTAAGGTTTGCTTGAGATGGATGGTCAACTTAGGATGCTTTGTGGGTTGAAGAGTAAAAGGGAGATGGTTAGTAGTTGGCATTGTAAATCAAGGGTCATTAAGGTTGAACCCTTAAGGCTTAGGCCCCATGGTTGGAGGATTCCTAAATTGAATGGGTCTAGGAGAATGATTCGGTGTATGAACAATAATTCTATTTGCATGTCACCCAATTGGAATTGTAATGATCAACTTGAAGATGGGTGTGAAAATAAGATATGGGATCCCAGATTAAGAGATCACGACCAATTTTGGGAGCTCAGAGCTTGTGAAGAACTCCATCAAGGCTTGGTACAATTGAATTGGTATCTTGGAGCATTTTGGAGATTCAAGCATTGTTGGAGATTCAAGGATAAATACAAGCACAAGCCACCATGACAAAGAGCCTCCCAAAATGTCCAACTTAAGGACTTTAGGTAAAAGTGCTAGGTAGGAGACACCCCAATATAGAAAACTCTTTTTATTTTTCTCTTTTGTATATATTGGTAAAGAGTTTAATTTCATGTTTAATTTAGTTGATCGAGTTTATTTGGTAGCCTAGTATGTTAAATAAGGTTTGGTGAAGTTTAGATGATTGTTTGGATGTTCGGAATGCTTAGTTTGGTGCTAGAACTTGAAAAATTTTGAAAAACAGAGCACCTCCCCACGCGTACGCGTGACCCCAAGATTTCTGAGCGTACCAGGATTGTGCGTGGACTGTGCCATCGCACGGTCTTGATAGAGAGTTGTGCGCGTAGGGTGCGAGAACTGCGTGTCCAGCGCAATTTCTTCCCACGCGTATGCGTGACTCATGCGTACGCGTCACACCCTATTTTCCCATTCCACGCCTACGTGTGCCTGATGCGTACGCGTCGCATCCCATTTCTGCGACTCACGCGTACGCGTGACATCCCGCGTATGCGTGACCTCTCCTATCTTATACACTTCTTTTCTTCTCTTCTCTCCATTTCTTTTCTTTTTCTCTCTTCTCTTCTTTTCTTTCCATTATTCAACCATCATCCACCACCACCATTCACCATCTACCATCATTTTTTTAGTTAGTTTGATAGTTGTGAGTTACTTAATTAGTTAGTCAGTTAGTTATTTTGTTAGTTAGTTAGTTGATTTAATTTTCTATTTTTGGTGCTAAGTGTTGGATTGTTGATTTGATTTGCTGTTTCTTGATGTTGAAATTATTCATTGTTGGATTTCTTTGTTGAGGTTATAATTTGTTACTTAATTTTGAATTTTTCATGCTTAATATTGGTGAATACCAAGTACTTATGACATTGCCTTCCAAGCGTTCTAAATCTTTTGAATTGCATGATTTGGCCACCATGTGATTTGAATTCTTTACTTTGACTAAGCAATTTTTTATGTTGGATGTTGTGCATTTATCTTAATGCACCGTGTGTCTTGATCATATGCATCCATATGTTGTGCTTATGCCTCAATGATATGTTAACCCTTAATTGTTTAACTATGTGCCCTACACATACTTGAAACTATTCATTTTGGCATAATGCTTCATTTGTGAAATTGGATTGTAAGCTCACCTAGGGGCATCTTTTTGAAATTCTCAAGCTATATGGACCATGCTTCCTATGTGATTGATTTTCACCTTATATCTCTCTTTTAATAAGTTTCATAGCACCCATATGTCCCATTTTATGTCAACTAGGTGAGGCGAACCGAAATTCGAAGTGTGTCATTGATTGATGTGTGATTTTCATAGTTTTCTTTGTTCATTAGATTTCCTTGCACATCAACCAATGTCCCTTCATCACCCATTTCATAATTGTTTGATTATTACTTGAATGCTTTTATACTTCTTTATTTCTTGTTGTTTATCTTAACATACAAGTTTCCTTTAAAGCATCTCAAGCACACTATAATGAGTGAAGTGCTTACTTCTTTTGTGTAATTGTGACATAGCTTTCTATGCTAGTGTGTGTTCTAAATCGCATGCAACTTAGAACTCACACACCATTTTTTATAAATGTCACACTAATTCACTCAATCTATTCTAGTGATTCTTACCTCATTCCAACAATCTACACTTTCTTGATTTTGCATTTTCTCATCTTACAGTGTTATTTTCTAATTTTCATGGATGATTCACCATAAGCAACAAGGGAAGCGGGAGAAAGAACATGCAGCAACCGGTTGATCCACCAGCTGAAGGTGGCAATCCATATCATCGCCGTAACCCCTTGCTCATCTTTGGAATGCACCGAGGATGGTGCAAACCTTTAAGTGTAGGAAGGTCGTCTGACCAATCGGCCATTTTTGGGTAACAAATCTCTAATCCCAATACTTTCACATTTTAATTTTTCTATTATTACCATGTCTTTTAGAATTCTTAGTTGCATTTTCTTGGTTTTCATATATATAATAAGCTTAGTCAAAATAATGAAATTTTTCAAGAAATTTATCTATAGGGTACCCTAATTGATTTGAGTAAAGAAAAATTTCATTGAACTTGCTTGAATTATATATTGTGAAACATATTTTTGAGCTAAGAACACATGAGCTTGTGAGTTTTTGAGCCTAATTGTGTGGTTGCATCATATAACCACTATTTTCCTTCTTGTGTATTATTCTCTCTCTATGATTGTAATCTTTGATTTGTTTGATTCTTTATGTCTATTATTTTGTGTATGAATGTATTTATATGACTGAGGCCTTTATTTCATTGAAGCTCACTTACCCAAATAGCTTTATCTTTTATCTACCATTGTTAGCCAACTTTGAGACTATGTTAATCCCCTTTTGTTCTTAATTTTAGCATATCACTAACCCTAAGTGAAAAACAATAAATGTCCCTTATTTGGATCTTTGATTAGCTTAGGCTAGTGAGAGCTTATATCATTTAAGTATGGGAAGCTTGGGAACATTGGTTGAGATAAAAGTATATTTTGTAGTTTTGTTGAAAATCTTGAGAATTGGGTACACACTCATACATTAAATGTTTAAACCATATGCATTGATACTCTTGTATATATTTTATTTTGGAAAAAAAAAAGAGAAAGAAAAGAAAAGAAAAAGAGAAAAAGAAAGCAATAAAAAGGGGGACAAAATGCCCCAAAGTAAAGTAATAACAACAATGCATATGGGTTGTGAATTAAAAAGGGAATGCATGAGTGTGTGAAAAAGTGAAGAATGGGTAGTTAGGTTTGCATTTGAATTATATAGGTTGTTGTATGTTTTAGGTGAGAGTTTAATTTAATCAAAGATTCAAATCTCATGCTCACTTGACCATATGCATCCTTACCTTGACCATAGCCCATTACAACCTACGGATAAGTTTTCATGATATTTGTATGCATGCATTGAATAATTGTTGATTGTTAGATAAAAAACAAATCTTGGAAATCATGATTAGAAGAGAATTAAGAGAATCAACCCTATACACTTAAGCGATTAGAGTGGATACACATCCGGTGAGGGTTCGATTGCTCAAATTCTATGTTTCCACCGTCATTATCTCTTTTCTTGCAAGTTGTTAAATTCTCTTCAACAACTCAATTCAATTGTGGATTTGATTGATTGTGATTACTTTAGCCCTTATGTTCATATATGCTTTCTTGAGAATTGATTTATTTTGACTAAGTAGTTGCATTCATGTAGATAGATTGCATTTAGATAGAGTGCATATAGATAGTTTGCATTGAATAAATGTTGATACCCCTTTCTTGTATTTCTTGAGTTTAGCATAAAAACGTGCTTGGTTTAAGTGTGGAGAGGTTGATAAACTCCAATTTTGTGGTTTATCTTGTGTTGAATTTAGTGAATTTTATCAACTTACCTCACATTTATTCAATAAAATAGCATGATTTCATAATTCTCCCTAAATTGTGCTTAATGATTAAAAGCATGCTTTTAGGCTCTTAAATTGATAAATTTAATTCACTTTAATTCCATTCGATGTCTTGGTATGTTTGTTGAGTGATTCCAGATTTATAAGGCAAGGATTGGATTGAAAAAATGAAGAAAAAAGTATGCAAAGTAGAGAATTGATGAAGAAATGAAGATTTGTGAATCTGCCATGCGAAACGTATGCGTGACCCACGCGTATGCGTGACCTGAAAAATGCAATATGACGCGTACGCGAGACATCCTGCGTACGCGTGACAAGCGGCACATGACTTCATTAAAGAACATGCTGGGGCGATTTCTGAGCTCATCCAAGTCCAGATTCAACTCATTTCTAAAGCTATTAGAGGCCAAATTCAAAATGGACCAAGGGGGAGCAATTAGGCAGCTTAGATATCATGCTTTAGGTAGTTTTGTAGAAATTAGGGTTCTTAGTTTAATTTCATCTTAGATTTAGGTTTAATTTCTTGTTTTTAATTAGTTTTCCTTATAATTTCTTGTTATTACATCTTTGTTCTCTTAGTTCTTCTTGTTAGTTTCCCTTTTTATGTCATTTTTATGTTTATAAACTCTTGTTACTTCTAATTTCATTTAATGCAAATTTGATATTTTATGTTTCTTTGATGTTTATTCGAGTTATTGTTATTTTCTTGCATTTGGTAGCCTTAGAATTTATATTTCTTGCAATTTACTATGTTTTTCCTTTTATGCCTTCCAAGTGTTTGTAAAATGCTTGGCTTAGGTTTAGAGTAGTTTTTGAGCATTCTTGGCTTCGAAAAAGAAATTAGGCAATCTTGAGTCATTAATACCCAATTTGGATTGGTGATATAGAGTTGTTAGTTAATATTATTTCCATTGACGCTAATCTTTTGCTAATTCAATTAGTAAGTGATTAGGACTTATGGATTGAGATTTACTAGTCTTATTTAATTTTCTCCCAATGTTGGAGATAACGAAATAGGATTATCTTTTGATAATTATTGTGTTATGATTAATGACTAGGATAGAAAACTTTGATTCTCAATCCTTGCCATGAATGCCCCCTCTTTAGTAGTTGTTATCTTTAGTTGTTTACTTTATTTTGTTGTCATTAAATTCTTGCCTTTTTAATTTCTTGTTTTATCAACCCACCTTTGTGAAACTCATAACCAATAATTGAGCTTGTAATTCCTAGGGAGTACGACCCGGGAGCAATACTCTCGGTTATTTTTGTTGGGTTGAACTTGTGACAACCAAAATTAAACTTTGATTGAGGGATGTTTGTCGGTTTGGAACTATACTTGCAACGAAGCGATTTCTTTTATTAAGAAGAAATTCCGAACCGACGATTTCCTTCTTTCATTGATAAAATACTTGGTTTGGTTTTAGAGTAGATTTTAGCACTCTTGGCTTGAGATTGAGGACTTAGGCTCTTTGATGTCATTGATGTCCAGTGTGATTGGTAATTTATGATTATTAGTTGGTTTTAGGATCAATTATGTCCACTTGACTTCACCCTCCGATGTTATAGGATAACTAAGTGGAATTAAGCCTTTGTAATTACCATGTTGTGGTCAATGATCTAGGATAGGAAACCTTGACTCTTGATCCTTGCCATGAGTGTCTTTTAGCATTTATAGTTCCTTAGTTGTACCTTTACTTTCTTATTCATCATACTAAAAACCCCCCAAAAATTCTCATAACCAATCATATGTACACTTCCTTGCAATTCTTTTGAGAGACGACCAGAGGTTTAAATACTCTCAATTTTTATTGGTTTGACTTAAGTGAAAATAAATTAAACTTTGATTGAGAGTTGTCTGTTGGTTTGGATTTATACTTCAACGGAATTATTTTTGTGAAAATTCCGAACCGACGATTTTCCTCCGTCAGTCAGGGCGACACCTGTTATGTCTATAAGTCGAGCAATTGAAACACTAAAATGGCATAAGAGGAGTATGAACTTAAATGTTTTAAAGTTTTAAGAAAACATGGTGTTTGGAGGATATCCAGCAATCCTCATTCGACCATGGATTTTATCCCTGGCGCCTGGGTAATAGATGGCACCAGGGGTGTTTATGCTCAGAGTACGAGGGTCTTTCTTTCGGAGTCGACAATCCACTCCTAAGACTCCTTTAGGAGGGTCAGGTAGTCGATCAACAAGACCAAAAAGGGCATTGGAAAAGAAGAAAATTTAAATGTTTTTAAAATATGGTTTTTCTGAACAAAAAGATCTCTAGCTAAAGTTTTAAAATAACAATCGAGACATCTATGAAAGTGTGCTTATTTTTTCTCTTCCCATACCTCTAAATCCTCGATGAAAACATATCTTACGTTCATGAAATGCCATTTTACCTTATGATATTTTTCAAAGGTAATGATTTCGTGAAAATTCTCACCTTTGATTTTCTTTGACGCAGCAATAGTCTGTGCAAAAGGAAGAATCAAGTTAGAGAGAGCTTGCTCAATTGAAGGGCAATGAGAATGATAATAGTTCCACCACTATTTGTGGAAGTTAGGGGTCGAGAGGAAGCAGAACTTAATGTCATATCTCTAGTACTGGGAAGTTACATTTTGATGATTCAAATCCATAATCTGGTCGAATTCTTTCAAATTCAACACTTCATAGTGAATCATTGGGCTCCAGCTTCAAGTGAAAGTTGGGAAGGTAATGCTTGTACAAGGCCAAATTGCCTCGACACGTATTGTGGGGAATAAGTGATGAGTTTTTTTTTTGTAGCCATGGTCGATTCACGAGGAAGCCCTGCGGAAAGGATTTGAAGAGTCAAGATTTTCAACCACAGTTCATTGATAGTCTCTTGATTTTCAAGTTTGAGACTTTTAAGAGAGTGAAATATCCCATGTCACTTTTTCGACAGGCTAAGAGATTGGGATGATAGGTAGAATCATCGTTGTTCTTGATATTGAGAAAAAATTTAATGAAATGGCAAAAGACATTAATGGATGACATGCCTTTAGGTTTCAACCATGAAAGAAAAGACAGTTGAATACTTTCAAGTGAAGTTTTGGGAAATTCATAAGGAACGGTGAGTTGAGGCTCAGACATTGATTTCAGCCATAAGTTAACAATCCAGAGAGGACCAAACGGATTAATTGATAATTCACCACATCAAAATTCACTAATCACTTGGAAAGTGTCTCGTACAATTGACCCAAAATAAGAGAGGGGAGGTTTACATAATTTTTTGTGATGAAGCATGATGCCTGATGAAAGATAATTACTTTTTTGAATTTAGATTGATTTTGGAAAAAAGACGAAAGCATTAAGCCACAAGAGTAAAAAGGCAACATGTTCACTATTAGTAATAGTGTCACTCTCGGAACCCATGTTATTCTGAATAAAACCCTACACAAAAGTTGAGTCAAAATTGATGTCGAAGACATCATCAGGGTGTGAAGTTGTCCAAAAAAATATCTTTCCCATCAAGAGATAGGCTAGTCAAAGCTGAAATCTCCATTAGGGTCGGACCCATCATTCCATATGAAAAATGAAAGTTATTTGTGGCTGGATACTAGAAGTACAAACTAACCCCAAGAAGAGGGGCAATGTAAGATAAGTCATGGATGGTCAGTCAAAGAGCAGAAACAATGCCTAGGAATCTCCACACAGACTTATAGGTTAGGGATAACCTCGACATGCATGTTGAGAACAGGGAGCTAAATTCTTTTTAGGGCACTGTTCTAAAGACTCGACTCGTGAAATACGTAGCTTTGATATTTTTGGAAAAAATTAAAGGAAGATAATCAAAGGGAGATGGAAAGAAAGAAGAAATCGATTCAATTTGTTCCTAGATAGACATTGGCCCTAAGTATGAATATAAGACGTTGGAAACTTAAAATAGGAGTAGTACTTGGCTATACCATAAGGTTGTAGTCTCTACGTCAGGATTGGGAGCTCATAGGGTTCCATTATCAATGTAGAATTGTGACATGTTGGTCACTGGTGCACGGAAATCATGATTCACACTTTTCACAACTCTACACAACTAACCAGTAAGTGCACTGGGTCGTCAAAGTAATAAACCTTACGTGAGTAAGGGTCGATCACACAGAGATTGTCGACTTGAAGCAAGCTATGGTCATCCTTGTAAATCTCAGTCAGGCAGATTCAAATGGTTATGAGGTTTTGATAATTAAAATATAAATAAAACATAAAATAAAATAAAGTTACTTATGTAATTCACTGGTGGGAATTTCAGATAAGCGTCTGGAGATGCTTTGTTGCTTCTGAACTTCTACTTTCCTATTGCCTTCTTCCAACCATGCGTTACTTCCTTCCATGGCAAGTTGTAAGATCCTCTTAGTGAAAATGGTCCTCTACGATTTCTGCACGGCTAATCAACTGTCGGATTTCTCATCTCGGATGAAAAATACCAGGTATAGCTACCGCATGGCTAATCATCTGTCGGTTCCCGCTAGCGTCAGAATAGAATCCATTGATCCTTTTGCACACTGTCACTTGCACCCAACATTCGCAGGTTTGAAGCTCGTCACTTAAATGTCTCCCAACAAGCGCTTCTTTAATGTCAATAGCTTGACAGTGAGCTCTTAGAGAGCTTCACAGAGACTCAGAGCTTAATGGTGGCCTCCCAACACTAAACTTAGAAGTTGAGTGTGGGGGCTCTGTTTAACTCTGTATTGAGAGTAGCTTCTCATGCTTCTTCTCCATGGTTACAGAAGAAGATCCTTGAGCCTTAAACACAAGGTAGTCCTCATTCAATTGAAGGACTAACTCTCCTCTGTCCACATCAATCACAGGTCTTGCTGTGGCTAGGAAGGGTCTTCCAAGGATGATGGATTCATCTTTATCCTTTCCAGTATCTAGGATTACGAAGTCAGCAGGGATGTAATAGCCTTCAACCTTCACTAAGACATCCTCTACAAGTCCATAAGCCTGTTTCCTTGAATTGTCTGCCATCTCTAGTGAGATTCTTGCAGCTTGTACCTCAAAGATCCCCAGCTTCTCCATTACAGAGAGTGGCATGAGGTTTATACTTGAACCAAGGTCACACAGAGCCTTCTTAAAGGTCATGGTGCCTATGATGTAAGGTATTAAGAACTTTTCGGGCTCCGGTTTCTTCAGAGGTAATTTCTGTTGAACCAAGGTATTCAGTTCATTGATGAGCAATGGAGGTTCATCCTCCCAAGTCTCATTACCAAATAACTTGGCATTCAGCTTCATGATTGTTCCTAGATACTGAGCAACTTGCTCTTCAACAATATCTTCATCCTCTTCAGAGGAAGAATACTCATCAGAGCTCATAAATGGCAACAGTAAGTTCAGTGGAATCTCTATGGTCTCTGTATGAACCTCAGATTTCTTTGGTTCCTCAATAGGGAACTCCTTAGTGGCCAGTGGATGTCCATTGAGGTCTTCCTCAGTGGAAATCACTTCCTTTCCCTCCTCTACAGGTTCGGCCATATTGGACGTGTTGATGGCCTTGTACTCTCTTTTTGGATTCTCTTCTGTATTGCTTGGGAGAGTACTAGGAGGGATTTCAGTAACTCTTTTACTCAGTTGACCCACTTGTGCCTCTAAATTTCTAATAGAGGACCTTATTTCAGTCATGAAACTGTGAGTGGTCTTACTTAGATCAGAGATTATGGTTGCTAAGTCAGAGAGACTCTGCTTAGAATTCTCTTTCTGTTGCTCAGAAGATGATGGAAAAGGCTTGCTATTGCCAAACCTATTTCTTCCACCATTATTATTATTGAAGCCTTGATTAGGCTTTTGTTGATCCTTCCATGAGAAATTAGGGTGATTTCTCCATGAAAGATTATAGGTGTTTCCATAGGATTTTCCCATGTAATTCACCTCTTCCATTGCAGGATTCTCAGGGTCATAAGCTTCTTCTTCAGAGAAAGCTTTCTTAGTACTGACGGATGCAGCTTGCATTCCAGTCAGACTCTGAGAAATCATATTGACTTGCTGAGTCAATATTTTATTCTGAGCCAATATTGCATTCAGAGTATCAATCTCAAGAACTCCTTTCTTCTGAGTTGTCCCATTATTCACGGGATTTCTTTCAGAAGTGTACATGAACTAGTTATTTGTAACCATTTCAATGAGTTCCTGGGCTTCTACAGGCGTCTTCTTCAGATGAAGAGATCCACCAGCAAAGTGATCCAATGACATCTTGGACAATTCAAACAGACCATCATAGAATATACATAAGATGCTCCATTCTGAAAGCATGTCAGAAGGACACCTTCTGATCAATTGCTTGTATCTTTCCTAAGCTTCATAAAGGGATTCACCTTCCTTCTGTCTGAAGGTTTGGACTTCCACTCTAAGCTTGCTCAACTTTTGAGGTGGAAAAAATTTGGCCAAGAAAGCATTGACTAACTTTTCCCCAGAGTTCAGGCTTTCTTTAGGTTGTGAGTCCAACCATGTCCTAGCTCTGTCTCTTACAGCAAAGGGAAAAAGCATAAGTCTGTAGACCTTAGGATTAACTCCATTGGTCTTAACAGTGTCACAGATTTACAAGAATTCAGCTAAAAACTGATGAGGATCTTCCAATGGAAGTCCATGAAACTTGCAATTCTGCTGCATTAGAGAAACTAATTGAGGCTTAAGCTCAAAGTTGTTTGCTCCAATTGTAGGAATTGAGATGCTTCTTCCATAGAAGTCAGAAGTGGGTGCAGTAAAGTCACCAAACATCTTCCTTGCATCTCCACCATGGTTGTTATTTTCGGCTGCCATGTCTTCTTCTTTTTCGAAAATTTTTGTTAGGTCCTCTCTAGAGTGTTGTGCTTTAGCTTCTCTTAGCTTCCTCTTCAGAGTCCTTTCAGGTTCAGGATCAGCTTCAACAAGAATGTTCTTATCCTTGCTCCTGCTCATATGAAAAAGAAGAGGACAGAAAAGAATAGGAATCATCTATGTCACAGTATAGAGATTCCTTTATGTGAGTAGAAGAATAGAAGAAATAGAATGAAGAAGGGAGAAGAAGAATTCGAACACAGAGAGAGGGAGAGGGTTCAAATTATAAGTAAAGGAGAAGTGTTAGTAAATAAATAAAATAAATAGAAAGAGATGAGAGAGAGGGAGAATATTCAAATTTTAATTAAAAGAAAAGAAAAATATTTTTTGTTTTTATTTTAATTAATAGTTAGAATTCAAAATTATTAAAAGAAATAAAATGAAATTAGAATTTAAAACAATTAGTTAATTAAAAAGAATTTTGAAAAAGGAGTTAGTAATTTTCGAAAATTAGAGAGAGAAAAGTAGTTAGGTGGTTTTGAAAAAGATATAATTGAAGTAGAAAACTTTTAAAATCAAACAAAAAGTCAAGTAGTTAATTGAAAAAGATTTGAAAATCAATTTTGAAAAGATAAGAAGTTAGAAAAAGATTTTGAATTTAAGTTTTGAAAAAGATATGATTGAGAGATATGATTGAAATTTATTTTGAAAAAGATTTGAAAAGGAAATTAAAAAGATTTTATTTTTGAAATTAAAGTTGATTACTTGACTAACAAGAAACTAAAAGATATGATTCTAGAATTTAAAGATTGAACCTTTCTTAATAGGCAAGTAACAACTTGAAATTTTTGAATCAAAATATTAAATGTTAGTACTGAATTCGAAAATATGAAATAAAAAGTAAGAAAAAGATTTTGAAAATCAATTTTAAAATTTTCAAAAAATAGGAAAGAAAAATGAAAAAGATTTGATTTTTGAAAAAGATTTGAAAAGATAGAATTTTTAAATTAAAATTTTGACTTGACTAACAAAAAACAACTAAATTTTAAAAATGTTTTACCAAATCAACTCAAATTTTCGAAATTTATGATTGAAATAAGGAAAAGATATATTTTTGAGTTTTGAATTTTAATGATGAGAGAAAAACACAAAAATGGCACAAAACATAAAAGTTTAAGATTAAAACAAAAATGCATGCAAGAACACTTTGAATGTCAAGATGAACACCAAGAACACTTTGAAGATCATGATGAACATCAAGAACATATTTTTGAAAATTTTTAAGAAAAGAAAGACATGCAAGACACCAAACTTAAAAATTTTTAAACTATAGACACTAATAATTCAAGAATGCATATGAAAAAAAGAAAAGACACAAAACAAGAAAATTTAAAGATCAAACAAGGAAAATCGTCAAGAACAACTTGAAGATCAAAGAAGAACACAATTATTTTTCGGAAATTTAAGAAAAAGAAAAACATGCAATTGACACCAAACTTAAAATTTGACAAAAGACTCAAACAAGAAACACAAAAAAAATTTTTTTATTTTATTAAATTTTTTTTTTGTATTTTTCGAAAATTATTTTGGAAAAAGAAAATAAAGAGATACAAAATTTTTAATAAGAATTCCAGGAATCATGCAATGTTAGTCTAAAGCTCCAGTCCAAAAGATTAGACATGGCCAAATGGCCAGCCAAGCTTTAAGTGAAAGCTTCGGTCCAAAATATTAGACATGGCCAAATAGCCAGCCAAGCTTTAACATAAAACATACAAGCATGTTAATGAGAAGTGGAAGCCTCAGTCCAAAAGATTAGACATAGCTAAACAGCCAGCCAAGCTTCACATAGCTCATGAAACTCTAGAGTTCATTCTTAAAAATTCTGAAGAACACAAAATTTTTTTTTGAATTTTTCGAAAATAAAAAAAAATAAAAAGCTTAAACATAAAATAAAATTACCCAATCTAAGCAACAAGATGAACCGTCAGTTGTCCAAACTCGAACAATCCCCGACAACAGCACCAAAAACTTGGTACACGGAAATCGTGATTCACACTTTTCACAACTCTGCACAACTAACCAGCAAGTGCACTGGGTCGTCCAAGTAATAAACCTTACGTGAGTAAGGGTCGATTCCACGGAGATTGTCGGCTTGAAGAAAGCTATGGTCATCCTTGTAAATCTCAGTTAGGCGGAATCAAATGGTTATGAGGTTTTAATAATTAAAATATAACTAAAACATAAAATAAAATAAAGTTACTTATGTAATTCACTGGTGGGAATTTCAGATAAGTGTCTGGAGATGCTTTGTTGCTTCTGAACTTCTGCTTTCCTATTGCCTTCTTCCAACCATGCGTTACTTCCTTCCATGGCAAGCTGTAAGATCCTCTCAGTGAAAATGGTCCTCTACGGTTTCTGCGCGGCTAATCAACTGTCGGATTTCTCGTCTCGGATGAAAAATACCAGGTACAGCTACCGCATGGCTAATCATCTGTCAGTTCCCGCTAGCGTCGGAATAGAATCCATTGATCCTTTTGCACACTGTCACTTGCGTCCAACATTCGCAGGTTTGAAGCTCGTCACAGTCATTCCTTCCCGGATCCTACTCGGAATTCCACAGACAAGGTTTAGACTTTCTGGATCCCAGGAATGCTACCAATAATTCTAGTCTATACGACGAAGATACTAATCTCACGGACTCGGTTCGTGTATTAGTTATCCAAGAGAATATACTCTGGATGTCGTCCAATGACTACGTTGAACATCATGTAGACCGCTTTGTTGTTGTCAGGCACGCGATCTTTGCTAAGCGAGTAACGAAGATTGGGTGATTGTCACGGGTCGCCCCTTCATTCTGACTTAACTGAATTAAGTACGAGAGTATATCTTGGAGAAGAAGTAGGCGTGAATTGAAAGAAAAACAATAGTACTTGCATTAATTCATGAAGAACAGCAGAGCTCCACACCTTAATCTATGGGGTGTAGAAACTCCACCGTTGAAAATACATAAGTGAAAAAGGTCTAGGCATGGCCATGAGGCCAGCCTCTGAAATGTGAACAATGGTCTATAGATGATCCAAAAGATCAAAAGTGATCAAAAGATGTAAAAAAAATCTCTAAAAGTAGCTTTTATAGTAGACTAGTAGCCTAGGATTACAGAAAATGAGTAACTAAGTGCAGATAGTGCAGAAATCCACTTTCGGAGCCCACTTGGTGTGTGCTTTGGGCTGAGCATTGAAGCTTTTTCGTGCATAGGCTATTCCTGGAGTTAAACGCCATCTTGGGTGCCAGTTTGGGCGTTTTACGCCAAGATGTTTTAGGCTGGATTTGAACGCCAGTTTGAGCCATCAAATCTCAGGCAAAGTATGAACTATTATATATTTCTGGAAAGCCCAAGATGTCTACTTTCCAACGCAATTGAGAGCGAGCCAATTGGGCTTCTGTAGCTCCAGAAAATCCACTTCGAGTGTAGAAGGGTCAGAATCCAACAGCATCTGCAGTTCTTTTTCAGCCTCTGAATCATATTTTTGCTCAGGTCCCTCAATTTCAGCCAGAAAATACCTGAAATCACAGAAAAATACAAAAACTCATAGTAAAGTCCAAAAATATAATTTTTGAATAAAAATTAATAAAAATATAATAAAAAGTAACTAAAACTTACTAAAAACTATGTAAAAATAATGTCAAAAAGGGTATAAATTATCCGCTCATCAGTCACCAAGAGTGGAAGACCCACGACATGAACGTCGTCATCATCCTCCTGAGAAGAAGAAGCAGGAGCAGCCGAAGCTCCACCTAGAGTAGTAGTGGTAACTATAGCAACAGAAGCAGAAGTAGGTAGAGAAGATGCCATGATGGCTCCTGCAGTGGAGGTGGTGACGGGAATGGTAGTAGTAGTAGTTGCAGCAACGGTGGTGGATGAGGATGTTGCAGTAGTGATAGTTGGTGTATTGCTAGAATGAAGGCCGGAGTGAGAATCCATGGAATTAAGTTGAGATGGATTTGTAAATAAGGGAGAAGAGTGTTTTCGTAGCAGATGAAGGATTCTCTGAAAATAAAAGTAATGAACGACAACAAAAACTTGGAGGATACAAAATGATTTTTGAAATAATGAAGGCCCATTAAATCCCATTAGGAACATTATACATTCTAGAAACGCGCAAACTGTTTTATTTTCTTGTAACCATCTTTCAAATTTTAAAAATTTAAAAAGGCACGTGAAAGACGCAAGATTAAGTAAAATCTATCATTTCATACTTTGAAACAATAAGTTTTAAGGGACAATTTGTTAGTACGAATTTAAACCTGTAAAAAATTTTGATTATAATTCATAGGAAGTCGAAATGCGATTAATGGCTCGGACACTTGGCTATAGGGGAATCCTCCTTTGACTATGATAAGAATAAAGGATAACCGAGGTCGAAGGCTTGATGATTTGAGGAAGGTCGTCGAGAAGCAGGGTCGAAACCAGATACACCATGTGATAATTGTGGACATGATGCAAGAACGTGTGCTTTGAAGGCTTAGGCAAGCCAGAACGTGAGGAGACCACTATATGAATTCTTTAGGATCAAGACAAGATCGTGACCTGAAAAAAAGGTGGAACCAGGTCATGGTCAATATTCTTTAGGGGTAAGTATATGCTTGTGATCTATAAATAGGATAAACTTAGAAGAGCTCAAGGACTTCAATAAAAAAAATACTAGATCATCGCACAAACTCTACAAAAATTTTCAGTCTCAGTGAACACACAACAAAAAATCATAGTGTGCAAGTGCATATAAGTATTAGAAGTCTACTTTTATTTTTATTTTCTTTTCATTCCCTTTTGTTTCTGTTCATTTAATCCATTTTATTTCTTTATTTTAAATATTTTATTATTATTTTGCTTTTCTTCAAACTTAATTTTACATTTTTATTTATTTATAGCTTTTCTTTATTTTGTTTATTTTCTTATTATGATTTACCACTAAATAAATTAACACAATTCATTTCAACATCTACACTAAATAATTTTTTAGTTGAACCCGCTCTTCTTCAAAAAAAATTATATCTACTCCTCAAATTAAAATCTTGATACAAACTCAAATTCAGCACTCTATCGAGATTACCAAAAATTCAATCAAACAAGTTCAAAATGAACGCGATTGATTAAAAGCACTTACTTGAGAGACCTTACATAAGGCAAAATTATTACAATTCCCTATTCCTCTCATTAATTCCTCTCAAAGTCTAGCAATCAACAAATCTTCGGCTAATCTTATAGTCACCAATTTCAATGTATCTTAACCGTATTAAGATTAAGGGAGTCACTCACATAAAGATGTCTAAAACATCTTTTTTTAAAGATATTTTTTATTAATTAAATATTAACACATATAATTGATTAAGTTGTGTTATTTTTGTCAAAATTAAGTTAAACAAATTAATTTAATCAAAAAAATAGTGAATCAAATCTTGAACCGGTCTAAATTAATATTATTTTTTTATAAAAAATGACTACAATATCCTTATTATAGAAAATGACTAAAATATTTTTTTATTATATAAATATATATATATATATTAATTTTAAAAACTCTAAATTCTAACCCTATAATGACAGAAAAATAAATGACTAAAATTTAGGATTCTCAAAATTAATATATATAATAAGAGTATTTTAGTCATTTTTTATAATAAGGGTATTGTAGTTATTTTCTATAAAAAAAATAATATTAATTTAAACTAATTCAAAATTTGATTCACTATTTTTTCGATCAAATTAATTTGTCTGACCTAATTTTGACAAAAATAACATGGTTTAATCGATTATATGTGTTAAATTTTAGTTATTAAAAAACATCTTTAAAAAAAGACGTTTTAGATATCTTTATTTAAGTGACTCTCATACCGTAATATTAGAAAAAAAAAAGAATAAACTAAACTTATTTTATTTAACATTTAACATTTATTAATTATAACGATAATTTATTAAATAAAAAAGTTTAAACTATTTTAACTGATTTTTTATTATCTCCCAAACATTATTATAGCTGTTAATGTCCAATTAAGTATAAACGTTCGATATTCCCTTCTAGAGCACTAATAGCTCTACACTTCAACTCTTGTATATGCATAAATAACTACTTATACAATCAAGATAATCTCATATGAGATATACCAAATGTCACATGATTTGGACTTGAGCGTCACCTATATAACACTTTAAGCACAATTTATGAAGTTTTACATAGGCTAAATTTAAATTAACAGAAAATCAATCGTAGTGTACAACTATTTTATAATTTTTCCTGATCTACCTCTCTGCAAGCAGCTTATAATTATGTGTTTCCTATTTGTCCTGTGTTACATAAGAAAGGACCAAATGAAATCATGTATACACAGTGAAACGTGGACAACAGATAGAACAAAAGAGAAGTGTAGTAGTGTTTCAAACACGTACCTAGCTGTATTGCTTGGAAATGGTTTAAAAACGTTGCGTGAGTTTTTTTTATTCGAGAGGGTAACGACACAAAAGAGTAGGGCAGTTACAGTTGTACCATGTCTTAGACGATGTGATTTGTTTCCCAAAAAAAGGAACTTTATGGTACCTGAGATAGCGAGATTTTATGTACATATATATACGTAAATCAAAAGTATTATTCGCACATCAAAATCAATCACTAAAATTAATTATTAATATATTTATATTTAAATACATATATGATTTAATTTATTTTTAATATATATTTATATTTTAATATGTATTTTATATTAATAATCTATTTTAATGACTAATTTTAATTTTAATATATATGTAGTATAGTGGATACATACATAAATGAATTTGACTCTGATCTACTTGTTATAGTCTGGTTATAATTCACGTATAAGTCCACCATTGATTTTTAAAAATAATAAAGTAATTTTTCATTTATAATTCTTTATGACTCTGTTTGTAATTGACCAATAACTATATTTCTGTGATACTTATAAAAGTAATATCTCTATAGAAAAATGATGTTTTGAATCTTCAATTTAGTTACTCTAAAAAAAATACTTAAAATTGATTTGAGTATAAGAATATCTTTTGTAAATACTCACACTTAATATTCTACTTCAGTCAATAATATATATCTTATTCATCAGGAAGGATCTGAATTTACTTCGAGATGGACGAGTTATACAAGATGAAGTCACTGGTTGAACAAAAACAACCCTATTTTTTGCAATCCCCATACGAATTGCATATATTAATGTCGGCACCTAGCATAACAAACTTAATATTTGGGTATCAAATAGTGAGCGTGGCACAAATTTCTCCATGCTGCCTCATGGTATATTTGCCACAAGTAATAGATCGGTGGGTCAACTTTCTTGTCATGCACTTTTATCATTTAGTATTTGTTTATTTGTTTTTTATGAGATAAGGTAAGAAACAGAAGAAATAAGAATACAAAAGGGTAGGAAATTGAATAGGTTATGGATAAAGTTGACCCACCAGAACCTCCTTGCTTGTTTGGTAATTCTGCAATACACGACACATGCATGAATATAGGATATGTTAAGTTCCTAAGTTTTCATGGGTTCAGGTGATGTGGACTTTATTTGTTTTGTTACCAAAGATGTGGTTGATATTTAATAAAGTCATGCATGTAATTATACAAGTGTGTGTTGTCCCAAAACCACATTCGTGTGTATTAGTTCCTCTAAGTTCAAGTAGAATTTATTAGAATAATACTACACATTTAAATCTTTTTATAAATTAAAGTTTAGTTTAATAAAATTTTTATTTTTTAAAAGTAGTTTATAAAAATTAACTTTTAAAAAATAGCATTTTAAAAAATATAATATTTATATTTGGTAAATCAAATTAAAAATAATTTTTTATAAACACAAGCAATAATAATTATGTTTGGTAAAATAATTTTTAAAATTTAAAAATACTATAAAAGATATAAATTTAAGCGTTAAATTTAAAAATTAGTTAATATATAAGATTATATTAGACTTTTAAATTTTGAAAACCACAAGTCAACTTTAAAAAGCTCCACCTTAATTGCTTTTAAAAGTATCACGATCTTTTAAAAGCTGCAAGCACAAGTACATGATCTTCTTGGTTTACCGAACACAAAACGGAGAGCTTGTGCACAAGCACCTTTTCGAAAAGTTTTACCAAACCAAACCTAAATCTAACTAAGTTAAATAATAAAATTTAAAATAATGCTAGTTATACCTTATTTTTGTTATGTTAGATCAATATAGTTGGATTTAATTAACAAAAAATTTAAATGTATAACATTTATGCATAATTTAATTAAATGATGATTAATAATCAAGCAAAGGCACTTTTGTGTTTTTTGTGGTTTTTTTTTAATTTTTTACATTATCTTTAAATCTGTTAAACTAAGGACTAATCGGCTATGAATCCGAACTCTATTTATAAGGCAAGATTTGAACCCCCAATACTTATTTAAGCAGATGAGTGAAATAACCACTCAACTAACCCACGTTGATTTTATTTTATTTTTTTCCACGACATCTCCTAATTCGGCAAGTCAAAGACTAATCTGTCGTGGATCGAAATTCTATCTAAGGATTTATCATTAACAAATGGATTGCTGCATGCACAAAACGGAATTTGAACTCTGACAGTTACTTAAACGGATTGATAAGCTAATTTTTCAAGTTTTTTATGCTACCACACGGAGTCATATGCTTAAGTCATAAAATAGAGGTGGCAAGGTATTACGACCTCTAAAAGTAAAAATATATATATAACAATAGTTGAAAGGAATTTTTATAACGAGGAGCTTTTAAAGGAAAGTCTAAAAAAAAAAGTCATAACGCTCACGTCAATGGAGCATGACGTGTACCCCGAGAAGCTCGATAACAAATCCCACTATCCTAACCTACCACAAAATCCGAAAACAAGCAAGACGAACAGAAACCACAACCTGATCATAATCACGCACAAGTCAAATATCATTTCCTAGCCGTTACCAACGACAACGGAACTCACTATCTAAACCGATAATATTGGAATAAACAAACAGAAGATAACACTTCCCTCATCTATAAAACGAGACCAAATAGCTCAGAGGAAGTCAGGTCACAAAAAACTCACTCTGATTTTATTTCTCTTATTTTCTCAAAACTCACATTCTCACTTGAGCGTCGGAGTGCTTTTTGCAGGTGCTCCCGCCGCTGTGTTTTGCATCACCGAGGTTATATACTGCTCCCTTCCAGACGACGTATAGCTCATATCGAGGCCGAACAGTCACGCAAGGGAGTCGTATACCCCAGCGACTTTGGAAAGGAACATTTGGCGCCCACCGTGGGGCCCGAAATTTATCTGACCCCATAATTCTCTTTATTTAGCTCTTCTTTTTTCCTTTAACAGGAATCCTGATCCCCACAGTATGACTGATAACGGAGCTAATCAACCCACACAAGCAGAGCTTTTAGCTCAAATCGCTGAACTTCAGGCGAAAGTCCGAAGGATAGCCAAATTGTCCATCCGCAACAACGTCGAAAAACAAGAGGAAGGAAACCTCAAGGGCTCGGCTCACGGAAACAATGATCCACTATGTCTCAACCCACCGAAAGAAAAGCTGACCTTGGACAACCCCTTCTTAGAGGAAATTACCAACTTTCAGATGCCTAAGAATTTCGTACTACCTACCTCACTGGAGCCGTATAAGGGGATTGGTGACCCCTGTAACACCCTACCATACAGAGTCTTATGCTTAAGTCATAATTCAGAGATGACAAGGTATTACGACCTCTAAAACAAAATTTAGTACGTATAGTAGTATGAATAATTGATTATAACTAGGAGCCTTTGTAGAAAAAGGGGTAAACAAAAACCGTAACTCAAAAGCGCAACACTCCGATCGATAACGTAACGAGCAAAGGATAAGCTAACGCGAGATTATATATACAAAAGAGTGTCAAAAACAGGAATGTCAAGACTCAAAATCCAGCTGCGAAGATAACCGGTCCAAGCATAGCAATATATACATATAATAAAATACAAAAACCCAAAGGAAACCCAAAGGGACACAAATACAAAAACCTATTCTCCAAATCTCCTATAAGAGGAGTCATCACAGTTTGTATTATTTAATGGAGATAAAAGTATCTAAGCAAAACATATAAACCAAAACAGAGTCCCAAGAACAAGGATCTTCGCTAATCCAGAAGTCTCCAGCATGCTTCAGCGAGGAACCTCACGTCCTGCATCTGAAAACCACAAAATCCGCATGGGTGAGAACCAGAGGTCCCCAGCATGGTAACAACTTCCACATATATAATACATAATAGAAGAGGAAAGCCGAAGGCAATCCTAGAACTTCCTCCATATAATATCAAAGCTTATAAATAAACTAAACTGTAAGTGGCAACTGACTAAAGATTCTTCAGTCTAACTAATACTTCCCTTTCCAATTCCTTTAGACCTCCCAACCACCAGCAAGAGTATAATATAGCAAACACAGTTATATCAGACAAGAGATTTACAAATAGGAACAAATAAGGCATTTAGACAATTAGCAAGTAATATGCAGTCAAATAGGCAATCTCAAACAATTCATGTAGTACGCTTATGATGCATGCCTGTCCCTAGTGGCTGATGATATCATCTGTCGGTTATAGAGTCAACCCGACAAGTCCTGGTAGCTAACCATTGGACTGTCCCTCTGTCGTGTCTCCCCAACTCGAGTTATACTCATTATAAACTTGATCATAATCATGATCCATATCCATCACCCTCACTGGTGAATATTTATGGGGGTGAGCTCATCCGGGGCTTTCACAGTGCCTGGCCACCCTGACGACATAGGATTAACAGAGCTTCGAGTCTCAACCTGGAGCACGTAGTGGCTAGCCACTGCTTTCTCCCAGGGAAACTCTCATCTCCGATAGTGGAAGTGCAAACATTCACAATTCATTCAACAGCATATATGCATTTATACTTAGCCATAATCATGGCTCCGCCGTAACACGGCAATAATCTAGCCATCCTGCTTACGGTTAAATCCATAACCAGCCAATTCATTAACAATTACGGCCCTTCGGCCCATGGCATAACAAGCACTTCCACCGCCATTCTCCGCATCTCACATAATCATCTTTGATCCTCATTGATCATTCATTTTTCCCTTGCTTCACTCGCAAGTTACCACATTCACTAGCCTTTTTCCTCATGCTAAGCATATCATAATGATTTAAGATATAAGTGGTGAGATCGGAGGCTTAGAAGTATGAAATTTGGCTTTTAAAACTCAAAAATCAACTTTGGGATGAAGACAGGGCCACGCGTACGCGCGCTCCACGCGCACGCGCAGATGGCCAAAAACTCATCGACGCGCAAGCGTCATACGCGCGAACGCGCGGGTTGAAAAATATCCAAACGGCGCGCAAGCGTCAGCCACGCGTACGCGTGGGTGCTCTTGCGCCCAGGCACAAAACTGGCACAATTCTGGCACAACTCTCTGGAAAATAGCTGGGCATATGGCGCAGCGCATCGACGCGCCTGCGCACACCACGCGCACGCGTGGATGGTGCTTCCTGGAAGAATGGCGCGCACGCGCCAAGTGCGCCTACGCGCGGAGGGTTATTCTGCTAAAAATTTTCTAAGTTAAAAGCTGCAGAATTCACAGATTCAACCCCCAATCTTCCGACGGTCATAACTCTCTCATTTTAAATCATTTTTCACCCGTTCTTCGAACGGCATGGACATTCCGGATCCAATTTCATTTCTAAACAGATTTGGCACAAATCAGAGATTCGTAGTCCAGGTTATGTCCCGTCAAGGTATGCCCAAAAACCATATTTTCATACAAAACCAAAAAGTGCCATTTTCAAAACAAGCCACTTTCAACTCTTTTCAAAATCAATCAAAACATGCCAATTTCAACCCTTTTCTTTGAAATCATTAAAAATGTACCAAAATCAACATCAAGCCATCCTCAACTCACACATTGACACTTTACCCAAAATTCCCAAAACCACATCCAACCATTTTAACACTTCTCAATCAAATGGCTAAAGGACAAACACAATATCATGTCATACATCATTCCTCATCCCAATTTCCAATAATACTATTTCCAATCAACCATCATTATACATAATCAACATCATACTCACCATCAATATGGTACCACCCATCAATTCAACCTCAATCATCCATCAAGCATATATCACAACATGCATTTCTCACATATCACACAATCAAGGCATCAATATTCATAATCGCATATATGAACACATCATATATCTCAACCATTCAACAACATCAACAATTCAATGCCTATCTTAGGGCCTCTAGCCTAAGTATTTCCTACCACATTACATATTAGATACGAGAAACCGAGACCATACCTTAGCCGATTTCCCAAGCTCAACCGGAGCACTTCCAAATCACTTTTCCTCAAGCTCTCAAGGTCTTAACACCTCCAAAAATAGATTTTATCACACAAAACCCTCTTCTAAGCTTTCCAAAATCACCAATCAAGCTCCAATATTCACATATACACAACCTAGCCACAATCATCATACCAAAACACAAGAGCTCAATACCCAAAACCACAAGTTCAACATTCTCACTAGGGTTTGAGATATCTTACCACACCCAAGGTCCAAGGAGACAAGATTAACCTTCTCCTTCAAGAGAGTTGGGTCCTATAACATCAAAGAGCCCAAAGTCTCAACATTTTACCCATGAAACTCGAAAATAAGGGCTGGAATTCGAAGAGAAAAACGTGGCTTACCTCAAGATTGATTGTATGGGTTTTGTAAAGCTCTCTGCGGTGAACACGTGGCCACAAACGGTGCGGCAATCGGAGCTCTAGATCAAAAGTTATGGTGGTTTGAAGATCAACCAAGGGAGAGAACTTGAGAGAGTGTTCTTCCCCCTTCCACCTTAATTTTCAGCGTGAATGAGAGTGTTGTGAGCAGAGAGAGTGCTGAAAACTAGGGTTTTGGTTTAGTTTAGTTGGGCCAAGGGCCCATTTTGGGTCCGGTTGGACCGGTTTGGCCCGTTCGGTCCAATCTTGGTCCGTTTTCTATAAAATTGGTACCGAAATTCTTGTCCCAATCTCCTCTATCATATTAAGCCATAAAAATAATATTTTTGGCTTTCTAGAATAAATTCTCATTTATGGGTTAATTAGCCGTTAATTAACCGGGTCTTACAACCCCCGGGCTCAAGTAAAAAAATTTCAATCTATGATGTTTTTCAACGGTGCTAACAATGAACCTATACTCTGCTGAGCTTTTCCTACTTATTTAGATGGTGTTGCATTACTTTGTTTTTCTAAACTGTCTGCAAGATCAATCTCCTCGTTTGAAGAGTTGGCAAGGTCTTTCATTGACTACTTCGCAGCTTCAAGGATATACGTACACGGATCTGATTACCTTGGCACCATCCGACAAGGACAATACGAAAGCTTGAAGGAGTACATGACCAGATTCATGGAAGAGATAATGGAAATACCAGACCTAGATCCGGCAATCTATCTACACGCCCTTAAGGCCGGCCTCCGACCCGGAAAGTTCCGAGAAACAATCGCGGTAACTAAGCCGAAGACACTGAAAGAATTCCAGGAAAGAGCAGCCGGACAAATGGAGATTGAAAAACTGCGTGAAGCTAAGAAGACAAAAAGAAAACATCCCAGAAAGGAGGACGACAAACCTCTAAGATCGCCAAACAATAGAGAACCGAGGAAACCATTCAAACTAACTCCAAAGTTTGACAATTACACCAGATTCAACACCAAAAGAGAAAAGATAATCAAAGAAATCCTCAATGCTAAAGTTATAAAGCCTCCAGCCCGAGCAGGAAGCTACCAGGACCAACGGTTCATAGATAAAAGTAAACACTGTACTTTCCATCAGAAATATGGACACACGACGGATGAATGTGTGATTGCCAAAGACTTACTGGAAAGATTAGCTCAGCAAGGCCTCCTAGATAAGTACGTTGAAGGTAGAAGAAACAAGGAAAGTACCCGAGACCGGGAGGAACGCCAACAAGCCTCGGAGGGAAAAAATGACAATAGGTGGTCCAACCCTACTCCACCAAAGGCAATCATCAATTGCATATCTGGAAGATTTGCCGGAGGCGGTGAAATAAGCTCGGCACGCAAACGAAGCTACCGAGCAATGTTAGCCATCAATGGAGCCATGCAACAAAATAATAAAGAATCAAGCGAACTCAAAATCACCTTCAGCCAGGCAGACATATCCACGGCCATCCCAAACTTAGACGATCCCGTGGTGATCTCAATTCAAACAGGCAAACTATTAGTAAGAAAAGTCCTTCTAGACCCAGGTAGTAGTGCAGATGTTCTCTTCTATTCTACTTTTCAAAAGATGATATTATCTGACAAAGCCGTACAACCCTCATCCGGAGAGCTAGTAGGCTTCTCAGGAGAAAGGGTTCCGATTAAAGGTTACATATGGCTAAAAACGACACTAGGGGAAACCCCACTAACACGAACCATAGACATACAATATATTATAGTTGATTGTCCCAGCCTTTATAATATTATCCTCGGAAGACCTGCTCTGAACATGTTTAGAGCAGTAGTGTCCACCTTTCACATATGTGTTAAGTTTTAGGCACAGGACGGCAAGATAGCAACGCTTCACTCGGACCGCCAACAAGCTCAGCAATGTTACAATGCAAGCCTAAAAAAATCGGATCCAAAACAAAAATATCCACAAGAGGTCAAAGCAATTCACAGCACGAATGAGATACTGGCCTTAACAGAACTCGACCCCAGGGAGGACACCCACGAAAGACCTCAGCCAGTGGAGGCGCTCCAGAAGGTCCCCCTGACATCAAATCCAGAACAATTCACCTACATCGGCCAGGCACTCCAAGGAAAAGAACAATTGGAGCTTATACAAACATTACAGGCTAATGCGGACCTGTTTGCTTGGACTCCGGCAGACATGCCAGGCATAGATCCAAACATCATTTGCCACAAGCTCGCCATTGACAAGACAATCTGACCTGTAGCGCAAAAGAAAAGGAACCTCAGAGCAGAAAAGGCAACGACGGCTCTAGAGGAGACCAAGAAGTTACTAAACGCCGACTTCATCAAAGAGATTCGCTTCACCACATAGCTCTCGAATGTGGTAATGGTAAGGAAAAATTTAGGTAAATGGTGCATGTGCGTCGACTTTACAAACCTCAACAAGGCATGTCCGAAGGACACCTACCCTCTACCATGTATTGACAAACTCATAGATAATGCATCAGGTTTCAAAAGCTTAAGCTTCATGGATGCATATTCCGGTTATAACCAGATTCTTATGCGTCCAGAAGATCAAAGCAAAACAGCTTTTATAACAGAACATGGAAATTTTTGTTATAGAGTAATGCCATTTGGTCTGAAGAATGCAGGTGCAACGTACCAGCGACTAATAGACAAAGTGTTCCACCAACAGAAAGGGCGGAATATCGAAATCTATGTGGACGATATGGTCACCAAGACCACACAAGAAAGATCCCACTGCGAAGACCTCATGGAAATATTCAGACAGATCCGAGCATATAACATGAGACTCAACCCAGAAAAATGCACTTTTGGGGTAAAAGGAGGCAAATTCCTCGGATTTATGTTGACCTCACGAGGAATTGAAGCAAACCCAGAAAAGTGCGACGCAATACTAAACATGGCAAGTTCAAAGACAATAAAAGAGGTACAACAACTCGCAGGGAGAGTATTGGTCCTATCACGATTCTTGCCAGCAGTGTCGAGCCGATCATATCATTTCTTCCAGACGATATCAAAGAACAAAAAATTCGAGTGGACAAGCGAATGCGAAACAGCATTCATCGAACTCAAAACTATCCTATCATCGCCACCAGTACTGAAAAGCCCGGAAGTCGGTAAACCTTTATATCTATACCTATCTGTTTCTAATTATTCAATAAGCTCGGCTCTCATCACTGAGACAGGAAAGACACAAAAGCCAGTATACTTTGTCAGCAGAGTCATGCAACCAATAGAACGAAGATATCCAAAGATAGAGCAACTAGCCTTAGTGCTGATAACAACAGCAAGAAGACTCAGACACTACTTTTAGAGTCACACAGTTATTGTAAGGACAAACCAACCGCTGAGGCAAATATTAACTAAGCCAGAGCTGGCTGGCAGGCTGACCAAGTGGTCTATTGAACTTTCTGAGTTTGATATCCAGTTCCAATCAAGGCCAGCTCTGAAGTCACAAATTCTGGAAAACTTCGTTTCCGAACTCACATCTGACAAGCATCAACACAGCCAGACATGGGAATTACATGTGGACGGAGCATCCAACCGAGAGGAAAGCGGAGCCGGAATAGTACTAAAGGAAGGAGACACAGTGAAGGCCGAGCAATCTTTACAATTTCACTTCTCGGCAAGCAACAATCAGACCGAGTACGAAGCGCTCATAGTAGGACTTAAGCTCGTCCTCAGTCTCCAGGTACAGAGCCTAACAGTGCATTGTGACTCCCTATTGGTGGTTCAACAAATCAAGGGAGAATTCCAGGTAAAAGATCCTTTGTTAGAGCAGTATTGGCTCATAGCAAAGGATCTCATTTTAAAATTTGATAAATTCATCATATTACATGTGCACAGAGAAAAAAACATTAGAGCAGACATATTATCTAAACTTGCTACCACTAGGGATAGTACACAAACATTGGCACTATCACAACTTACATTAGAAAAACCCAGCATAATGAGCATCACTCACACAGATGATTGGAGGATGCCCTATCTCGAATATATTAATACTGGTATTATTCCCAGATATGAGACTAAACCCTCAAAATTTCAAACGAAAGGCAAGTCCTTTTACAACTATCGCAGGAGAATTATACAGGCGAGGATTCTCACATCCATTGGTGAAATGCATAGGCAAAAACGAAGCAAATGAAGTCATGAACGAAATCTACGAAGGTGTATGTGGAAACCATATAGGAGGACGAGCTTTGGCGGCAAAGATTATCCGAACAGGATATTACTGGCCGACCATGAAGAGGGACTGCATCACGAAAGTAAAAACCTGCGACAACTGTAAAAAACATGCCGCTATCTCAATGAGGCCCACCGAGGTAATGCACAGCATGGAGGTAAGCTGGCCTTTCCACAGATGGGGGCTCGATATCCTCGGCCCATTTCCAATAGCACCAGGACAGGTAAAATTCCTTTTGGTTTCAATAGATTATTTCTCAAAATGGATAGAAGCACAGCCACTAGCACAAATAACGGCTGAGAAGGTACGATCTTTCATATGGAAAAATATTATATGTCGATTTGGAATACCAAAGGAGATAATATCAGATAACGGTAGACAATTCACAGATAACAAACTGGCATCATTCTTAAAAAATTTTAACATACAGCATCATTTTAGCTCGGTTGAACACCCACAAACCAATGGGCAGGCCGAGGCTGCTAACTGAGTAATACTGCAGGCAATGAGAAAAAAGCTCAATAATGCGAAAGGAGAATGGGCAGAATTGATCCTAGAAATATTATGGAGCTATAATACGACAATACAGTCTACCACAAGTGAAATACCATTCAAACTAGTCTACGGATCAGAAGCACTAATCCCAATAGAGGTCGGCGTTCCCACCCTCAGAACCGAGTTATACGATCAGCAACACAATGCAAGCATAAGAAACGCCGAACTTGATCTTGCCGAGGAAGACCGAGATATCGTCGCTATCAAGCAAAAAGCCATGAAGCAGATAATTGAAAGAAGGCACAACAAAAAGGTGGTGCCGAGAACATTCGATGTTGGAGACCTTGTCCTCAGACGAACAGAGGAAGCTAGGCGACCTCCATCACACGGTAAGCTCGCCGCAAATTGGGAAGGACCATTCCGGATTGCAAAAGTCCTCGGAATGGGGGGTTACCAACTACAAACACTACAAGGCAACTCAATATCTGGAAACTGGAACGTCTCTTCCTTAAAGTTGTACAGATCCTAGCTTATACATTTAGCGAATGAAGGTACTCTTTTTTTCCCTTAGAGGTTTTTTTCCCAAAATAAGGGTTTTACCTAAGGAGGGTTTTAATGAGGCCATATGCCTAAATTATCAAATAATGAAATCAGACTAACATGTATATCATTAAACAATCTGATTCCTATTTTCTATCTTCATCTTACTTTACTTTCGAATGCAAAAAACATTCAACTACGTATCATATCTATAGTCAAAACAGCAAACATCGCCAAATTGACCCAACCTCGGTCTATTCAAGCAAAAGATGCTTAAGTTCAAAACATCAAATAAAAAAAAGAACAATTAACAGTCAAAAGCTAACCGATTAGCTAAAAACACAAAGTCATCAAAGTACAACAAAAAGGACACACATGTCCAAAACAAACAACCTAAATATCAGATATCAGGAAGGAGGGATATTTTCATCATGATCCTCCACGGTACCATCCACCACCAATTTCCCACCAACTACTATCTTGGTCACGTCAAGACGATCACAATCAAACTTCGGGGCCAGTACAGCGATTTGGCTAACAGCACGCTCAAAACCATAAGAGAACATATCCATCCCTTTTTCCTCCAGTTCATGAACCTTAGAAGTAAGCTGACCTTTTGCAACATCACTCTCCTTAACCTCAGCTTGCAGCAGCCGAATCTGGTCCCGCAAACGACCAACTTCCTCTTCGGATTCTTTCATTTTTGCTGTATGATGAGCGGATAATTTATACGCTTTTTGACATTGTTTTTAGTATGTTTTTAGTAGGATCTAGTTACTTTTAGGGATGTTTTCATTAGTTTTTATGTTAAATTCACATTTCTGGACTTTACTGAGTTTGTGTGTTTTTCTGTGATTTCAGGTATTTTCTGGCTGAAATTGAGGGACTTGAGCAAAAATCAGATTCAGAGGTTGAAGAAGGACTGCTGATGCTGTTGGATTCTGACCTCCCTGCACTCAAAGTGGATATTTTGGAGCTACAGAACTTGAAATGGCGCGCTTTCAATTGCATTGGAAAGTAGACATCCAGGGCTTTCCAGAAATATATAATAGTTCATACTTTGGCCAAGAATAGATGACGCAAACTGGCGTTCAACGCTAGCTCTCTGCCCAATTCTGGCGTCCAGCGCCAGAAAAGGATCCAAAACCAGAGTTGAACGCCAGAAATGGATCAAAACTTGGCGTTCAACTCCACAAATGGCCTCTGCACGTGGAAAGTTAAAGCTCAGCCCAAGCACACACCAAGTGGGCCCCGGAAGTGAATTTATGCATCAATTACTTACTCATGTAAACCCTAGTGACTAGTTTATTATAAATAGGACCTTTTACTATTGTATTAGACATCTTTGGTCTCAGTTTTAATCCATTGTTCATCTTAGGAGACTATTGATCACGTTTTAGGGGGCTGGCCATCTCGGCCATGCCTGGACCTTCCACTTATGTATTTTTAACGGTAGAGTTTCTACACTCCATAGATTAAGGTGTGGAGCTCTGCTGTTCCTCAAAGATTAATGCAAAGTACTACTGTTTTCTATTCAATTCATCTTATTTCGCTTCTAAGATATTCATTCGTACTTCAATCTGAATGTGATGAACGTGACAATCATCATCATTCCCCTATGAACGCGTGCCTGACAACCACTTCCGTTCTACCTTAGACTGAATGAGTATCTCTTAGATCTCTTAATCAGAATCTTCGTGGTGTAAGCTAGAATGATGGCAGCATTCACGAGAATTCGGAAGGTCTAAACCTTGTCTGTGGTATTCCGAGTAGGATTCAATGAATGAATGATTGTGACGAGCTCCAAACTCGTGATTGCAGGGCGTTAGTGACAGACACAAAAGGATAGTAAATCCTATTCCAGCATGATCGAGAACCGACAGATGAATAGCCGTGCCGTGACAGGGTGCGTTGATCATTTTCACTGAGAGGATAAGATGAAACCATTGACAAAGGTGATGCCTCCAGACGATTAGCCGTGCCGTGACAGGGCATTGGATCATTTTCCCGAGAGATGACCGAAAGTAGCCGTTGACAATGGTGATGTATCACATAAAGCCAGCCATGGAAAGGAGTAAGACTGACTGGATGAAGATAGCAGGAAAGCAGAGGTTTAGAGGAACGAAAAGCATCTCCATTCGCTTATCTGAAATTCCTACCAATGATTTACATAAGTACATCTATCCCTATTCTATTAATTATTATTCGAAAACACCATTATCAATTTATATCTGCCTAACTGAGATTTGCAAGGTGACCATAGCTTGCTTCATACCAACAATCTCCGTGGGATTCGACCCTTACTCACGTAAGGTATTACTTGGACGACCCAGTGCACTTGCTGGTTAGTTATACGGAGTTGTGAACCATGGTCTTGGCTTCATGTTTTTGGTGCCATTTCCAGGGAAAGAAAGAGCAATAAATTTTACAAAATTAAAGTGTAATCACGATTCCGCGTACCAAGTTTTTGGCACCGTTGCCGGGGATTGTTTGAGTTTGGACAACTGACGGTTCATCTTGTTGCTCAGATTAGGTAATTTTCTTTTTATTTTATTTTCAAAAAATTCTTCAAAAATATTTCAAAAATTTTCTCATCTGTTTTCGAAAATAATATAAAAATGTTTTCAAAAATTTTATTCAAAATTTTTAAGAATGAATTCTAGTGTTTCATGAAGCATGTTGAAGCCTGGCTGGCTGTGAAGCCATGTCTAATTCCTTTGGGAATGAGTATGTCAGGCGTGTCATGTCTGAATTACATGCTGAAGCTTGGCTGGCCATTGGCCATGTCTAGTGTTTTGGACCGGAGCTTTCATTGAAAGCTTGGCTGGCTCATGAGCCATGTCTAATTCCTGGACTGAAGCTTTAGACTAAGAATGCAAGATTCCTGGAATTCATGTTAAAAATTTTGGAATCCTTATTTTTTCTTTTACAAATAATTTTCGAAAAAAATCCAAAAAAATTAAAAAATCATAAAAATCAAAAATATTTCTTGTGTTTCTTGTTTGAGTCATGAGTCATGTCATAAGTTTGGTGTCATTTGCATGTGCATCTTGCATTTTTCGAAAATTTCATGCATTCATAGCGTTCTTCATGATCTTCAAGTTGTTCTTGGTAAGTCTTCTTGTTTGATCTTGATGTTTTCATGTTTTGTGTCTTTTCTTGTTTTACATGTGTATTTTTCGTTTCTTAGAGTCTAAACATGAAAGATTTCTAAGTTTGGTGTCTTGCATATTTTCTTTGCATTAAAAGTTTTTCAAAATTGTGTCTATGATGTTCATCTTGGCATTCAAAGTGTTCTTGGTGTTCATCTTGACATTCATAGCATTCTTGCATGCATTCATTGTTTTGATCCAAAAATTTTCATGCATTGCATCATTTTCATGTTTTTCATAAAAATTTCAAAAATAAAAAAAATATATATTTCCCTTTTTCTCCTCATCAAATTCGAAAATTTGAATTGACTTTTTCAAAATTTTTAAAAATCTAGTTGTTTCTTATGAGTCAAATCAAATTTTCAATTTGAAAATCTCATCTTTTTCAAAATCTTTTTCAAAAATCAAATCTTTTTCAAAATTCTTAGTTATTTTCGAAAATTCCAAAAAATATTTTTCAAAAATCTTTTTCTTATTTTTATATTAAATTTTCGAAAATAACATAATCAATTAATGTTTTGATTCAAAAATTTCAAGTTTGTTACTTACTTGTTAAGAAAGATTCAAACTTTAAGTTCTAGTATCATATCTTGTGATTTCTTGTGAATCAAGTCATTAATTGTGATTTTAAAAATTTAAATCTTTTTCAAAAACTAATTTTTATCATATCTTTTCAAAAATATCTTCTTATCTTTTCAAAATTTGTTTCAACTAACTAACCAACTTTTTGTTTGTTTCTTATCTTTTTCAAAACCACCTAACCAACTCTCTCTCTCTAATTTTCGAAAATATCTTCCCTCTTTTTCAAAAATTCCTTTTTTATTAACTAATTATTTTTATTTTTGATTTTAAAATTTTTTGAAAAAAAAAATTTCTAACATTTTTCAAAAACTATTTTCAAAAATCACTAACTCTTTTCCAAAAATTATTTTCGAAATTTTCCTCTCCCATCTTATTCTATTTATTTATTCATCTACTAACATCTCATCTCACATCTCTACCCTCCTCACAGTTGTGTTTCTTCCATTACATTACATTCTTTGTCTCCCCATCTTCTTCTACTCACACAGGGATCCCTATACTGTGGTATAAAGGATCTCTATTATTATTATTATTTTTCTGTGCCCTCTTCTTTGTCATATGAGCAGGAGCAAGGATAAGAACATTCTTGTGGAAGCAGATCCAGAACCTGAAAGGACTCTGAAAAGGAAACTAAGAGAAGCTAAAATACAACAATTCAGAGATAACCTTTCAGAAATTTTCGAACAGGAAGAGGAGATGGCAGCCGAAAATAATAATAATGTAAGGAAGATGCTTGGTGACTTTACTGCACCTAATTCCAATTTATATGGAAGAATCATCTCCATTCCTGCCATTGGAGCAAACAACTTTGAGCTGAAACCTCAATTAGTTTCTCTGATGCAGCAGAACTGCAAGTTTCATGGACTTCCATCTGAAGATCCTTTTCAGTTCTTAACTGAATTCTTGCAGATATGTGATACTGTTAAGACTAATGGAGTAGATCCTGAAGTCTACAGGCTCATTCTTTTCCCTTTTGCTGTAAGAGACAGAGCTAGATTATGGTTGGATTCTCAACCCAAAGACAGCTTGAACTCTTGGGATAAGTTGGTCACGGATTTCTTAGCCAAGTACTTTCCTCCTCAAAAGCTGAGCAAGCTTAGAGCTGATGTTCAAACCTTCAGACAGAAAGAAGGTGAATCCCTCTATGAAGCTTGGGAAAGATACAAACAGTTGACCAAAAAGTGTCCTTCTGACATGCTTTCAGAATGGACCATCCTGGATATATTCTATGATGGTTTATCTGAGCTATCAAAGATGTCACTAGACACTTCTGCAGGTGGATCCATTCACCTAAAGAAAACGCCTGCAGAAGCTCAAGAACTCATTGACATGGTTGCTAATAACCAGTTCATGTACACTTCTGAAAGGAATCCTGTGAGTAATAGGACGCCTATGAAGAAGGGAGTTCTTGAAGTTGATACTCTGAATGCCATATTGGCTCAGAATAAAATATTGACTCAGCAAGTCAATATGATCTCTCAGAGTCTGCATGGAATGCAAGCTGCATCCAACAGTACTCAAGAGGCATCTTCTGAAGAAGAAGCTTATGATCCTGAGAACCCTGCAATAGCAGAGGTGAATTACTTAGGTGAACCTTATGGAAACACCTATAACTCATCATGGAGAAATCATCCAAATTTCTCATGGAAGGATCAAAAGCCTCAACAAGGCTTTAATAATGGTGGAAGAAACAGGTTTAGCAATAACAAACCTTTTCCATCATCCACTCAGCAACAGACAGAGGACTCTAAACAAAATACTTCTAATTTGGCAAACTTAGTCTCTGATCTGTCTAAAGCCACTGTAAGTTTCATGAATGAAACAAGATCTTCCATTAGAAATCTGGAAGCACAAATGGGCCAGCTGAGTAAAAGGATCACTGAAATCCCTCCTAGTACTCTCCCAAGCAATACAGAAGAGAATCCAAAAGGAGAGTGCAAGGCCATTGACATAAGCACCATGGCCGAACCTGTGAGGAGAGGAGAGGACGTGAATCCCAAAGAGGAAGACCTCCTGGGACGTCCAGTGATCAATAAGGAGCTTCCCTCTGAGGAACCAAAGGAATCTGAGGCTCATCTAGAGACCATAGAGATTCCATTGAACCTCCTTATGCCCTTCATGAGCTCTGATGAGTACTCCTCTTCTGAAGAGAATGAGGATGTTACTGAAGAGCAAACTGCCAAGTTTCTTGGTGCAATCATGAAGCTGAATGCCAAATTATTTGGCATTGATACTTGGGAAGTTGAACCTCCCTTGTTCATCAATGAACTAAGTGATCTGGATCAACTGACATTGCCTCAGAAGAGACAGGATCCTGGAAAGTTCATAATACCTTGTACCATAGGCACCATGGTCTTTAAGGCTCTGTGTGACCTTGGTTTAGGGATAAACCTCATGCCCCTCTCTGTAATAGAGAAATTGGGAATCTATGGGGTGCAAGCTGCTAAAATCTCATTAGAGATGACAGACAGTTCAAGAAAACAGGCTTATAGACAAGTAGAGGACGTGTTAGTAAAGGTTGAAGGCCTTTACATCCCTGCTGATTTCATAGTCCTGGATACTGGAAAGGAAGAGGATGAATCCATCATCCTAGGAAGACCTTTCCTGGCCACAGCAAGAGCTGTGATTGATGTTGACAGAGGTGAAATAGTCCTTCAATGGAATGAGGACTCCCTTGTGTTTAAAACTCAAGGATCTCCCTCTGCAACCATGGAGAGGAAGCAGAAAAAGCTTCTCTCAAAGCAGAGTCAACCCAAGCCCCCACAGTCAAACTCTAAGTTTGGTGTTGGGAGGCCACAACCAAACTCTAAGTTTGGTGTTGGAGAGTTTCAACAATGCTCTGAACATCTGTGAGGCTCCATGAGAGCCCACTGTCAAGCTATTGACATTAAAGAAGCGCTTGTTGGGAGGCAACCCAATTTTTATTTATCTAACTATATTTTTCTTAGTTATATGTCTTTGTAGGTTCATGATCATGTGGAGTCACAAAATAAATATAAAAATTGAAAACGGAATCAAAAATAGCAGAAGAAAAATCACACCCTGGAGGAGCATCTGTCTGGTGTTCAACGCCAGAACAGAGCATGGTTCTGGCGCTGAACGCCCAAAATGGGTAGCTTCTGGGCGCTAAACGCCAGAACAGGCATGGTTCTGGCGTTCAACGCCAGAAATGGCAAACAAATGGGCGTTGAACGCCCAAAATGGCCACCAACCTGGCGCTGAACGCCCAGAGTTGTGTGCAAAGGCATTTTTACATGCCTAATGGGTGCAGGGATGTAAATCCTTGAACACCTCAGGATCTGTGGACCCCACAGGATCCACTCAGGATCTGTGGACCCCACAGGATCCCCACCTACCTCCACTCACTTCTTCTCACCACTCTCTTTCACACAACCCCATAAACACTCTTCCCCAAAAACACTTCACCAATCACCTCAATCTCTCTTCCCCATCACCTCTTCACCACTCACATCCATCCACTCTTCCCCATAAACCTACCTCATAAACTCCACCTACCTTCAAAATTCAAAACCAATTTCCCACCCATATGGCCGAAACCTTTTCCCCCCTCCCTTCCCTATATAAAGCCCTCCATTCTTCATCAAATTCACACAACACACCCCTCTACACCCTTCTTGGTCAAAACACTTCCCACCCCCCTCTCCTCCATTTCTTCTTCTTCTTCATCTATTCTTTCTTTTATTGCTCGAGGGCGAGCAAAATTCTAAGTTTGGTGTGGTAAAAGCATAAGCTTTTTGTTTTTCCATTACCATTGATGGCACCTAAGATCGGAGAATCCTCTAGAAAGGGGAAAGGGAAGACAAAAGCTTCCACATCCGAGTCATGGGAGATGGAAAGGTTCATCTCCAAAGCCCATCAAGACCACTTCTATGATGTTGTGGCCAAGAAGAAGGTGATCCCTGAGGTCGCTTTCAAACTCAAAAGAAATGAGTATCCGGAGATCCGACATGAAATTCAAAGAAGAGGTTGGGAAGTTCTAACAAATCCCATCCAACAAGTCGGCATCCTAATGGTTCAAGAGTTCTATGCTAATGCATGGATCACCAAGAACCATGATCAAAGTAAGAACCCGGATCCAAAGAACTATGTTACAATGGTTCGGGGGAAATACTTAGATTTTAGTCCGGAGAATGTGAGGTTGGCGTTCAACTTGCCAAACATGGAAGAGAAGGCACGCCCCTACACAAGGAGAGTCAACTTTGATCAAAGGTTGGACCAAGTCCTTATAGACATATGTGTAGAAGGAGCTCAATGGAAGATTGACTCCAAAGGCAAGCCGGTTCAACTAAGAAGATTGGACCTCAAGCCTGTAGCTAGAGGATGGTTGGAGTTCATTCAATGCTCAATCATTCCCACTAGCAACCGGTCTGAAGTTACTATAGACCGGGCCATCATGATCCATAGCATCATGATTGGAGAAGAGGTGGAAGTTCATGAGATTATACCTCAAGAACTCTACAAGGTGGCTGACAAGTCCTCCACTATGGCAAGGTTAGCCTTTCCTCACCTCATCTGCCACCTAGGTAATTCAGCTGGGATTGACATAGAGGGAGATATCCTCATTAAAGAGGACAAGCCCATCACTAAGAAAAAGATGGAGCAAGCAAGAGAGCCCATTCATGGAGCTCAAGAGGCATATGAAGATCATCACCATGAGATCCCGGAGATGCCTCAAATGCACTTTCCTCCACAAAACTATTGGGAGAAAATCAACACCTCCCTAGGAGAATTGAGTTCCAATATGGGACAACTAAGGGTGGAACATCAGGAGCACTCCATCATGCTTCATGAAATAAGAGAAGATCAAAAAGCAATGAGGGAGGAGCAACAAAGACAAGGAAGAGACATAGAAGAGCTCAAGGACATCATTGGTTCCTCAAGAAGGAAACGCCACCATCACTAAGGTGGATTCATTCCTTGTTCTTGCTTTCTCTGTTTTTCGTTTTCTATGTTATGTGCTTATCTATGTTTGTGTCTTCATTACATGATCATTAGTAGTAGTAACTATGTCTTAAAGTTATGAATGCCCTATGAATCCATCACCTCTCTTAAATGAAAAATGTTTTAATTCAAAAGAACAAGAAGTACATGAGTTTCGAATTTATCCTTGAACTTAGTTTAATTATATTGATGTGGTGACAATGCTTCTTGTTTTCTGAATGTATGCTTGAACAGTGCATATGTCTTTTGAAGTTGTTGTTTAAGAATGTTAAATATGTTGGCTCTTGAAAGAATGATGACTAGGAGACATGTTATTTGATAATCTGAAAAATCATAAAAATGATTCTTGAAGCAAGAAAAAGTAGCAAAAAACAAAGCTTGCAGAAAATAAAAAATAGACGAAAAAAAATAGAAAAAAAATATAAAAAAAAGCAAGCAGAAAAAGCCAAAAGCTCTTAAAACTAAAAGGCAAGGGCAAATAAAAAGGATCCCAAGGCTTTGAGCATCAGTGGATAGGAGGGCCTAAAGGAATAAAATCCTGGTCTAAGTAGCTAAACCAAGCTGTCCCTAACCATGTGCTTGTGGCGTGTAGGTGTCAAGTGAAAACTTGAGACTAAGCGGTTAAAGTCAAGGTCCAAAGCAAAAAAGAAAAAAAAAAGAGTGTGCTTAAGAACCCTGGACACCTCTAATTGGGGACTTTAGCAAAGCTGAGTCACAATCTGAAAAGGTTCACCCAATTATGTGTCTGTGGCATTTATGTATCCGGTGGTAATACTGGAAAACAAAGTGCTTAGGGCCACGGCCAAGACTCATAAAGAAGCTGTGTTCAAGAATCATCATACTGAACTAGGAGAATCAATAACACTATCTGAACTCTGAGTTCCTATAGATGCCAATCATTCTGAACCTCAATGGATAAAGTGAGATGCCAAAACTATTCAAGAGGCAAAAAGCTATAAGTCCCGCTCATATGATTGAAGCTATGTTTCATTGATAGTTTGGAATTTATAGTATATTCTCTTCTTTTTATCCTATTTTATTTTCAGTAGCTTGGGGACAAGCAACAATTTAAGTTTGGTGTTGTGATGAGCGGATAATTTATACGCTTTTTGGCATTGTTTTTAGTATGTTTTAGTAGAATCTAGTTACTTTTAGGGATGTTTTCATTAGTTTTTATGTTAAATTCACATTTCTGGACTTTACTATGTGTTTGTGTGTTTTTCTGTGATTTCAGGTATTTTCTGGCTGAAATTGAGGGACTTGAGTAAAAATCAGATTCAGAGGTTGAAGAAGGACTGATGATGCTGTTGGATTCTGACCTCCCTGCACTCAAAGTGGATTTTCTAGAGCTAAAGAACTCGAAATGGCGCGCTTTCAATTTCGTTAGAAAGTAGACATCCAGGGCTTTCCAGAAATGTATAATAGTCCATACTTTGCCCAAGTTTAGGCGACGCAAACTGGCGTTCAACGCCAGCTCTCTGCCCAATTCTGGCGTCCAGCGCCAGAAAAGGATCCAAAACCAGAGTTGAACGCCAGAAATGGATCAAAACCTGGCGTTCAACTCCACAAATGGCCTCTGCACGTGGAAAGTTAAAGCTCAGCCCAAGCACACACCAAGTGGGCCCCGAAAGTGAATTTATGCATCAATTACTTACTCATGTAAACCCTAGTGACTAGTTTATTATAAATAGGACCTTTTACTATTGTATTAGACATCTTTGGTCTCAGTTTTAATCCATTGTTCATCTTAGGAGACTATTGATCACGTTTTAGGGGGCTGGCCATCTCGGCCATGCCTGGACCTTCCACTTATGTATTTTTAACGGTAGAGTTTCTACACTCCATAGATTAAGGTGTGGAGCTCTGCTGTTCCTCAAAGATTAATGCAAAGTACTACTGTTTTCTATTCAATTCATCTTATTTCGCTTCTAAGATATTCATTCGTACTTCAATCTGAATGTGATGAACGTGACAATCATCATCATTCCCCTATGAACGCGTGCCTGACAACCACTTCCGTTCTACCTTAGACTGAATGAGTATCTCTTAGATCTCTTAATCAGAATCTTCGTGGTGTAAGCTAGAATGATGGCGGCATTCACGAGAATCCGGAAGGTCTAAACCTTGTCTGTGGTATTCCGAGTAGGATTCAATGAATGAATGACTGTGACGAGCTCCAAACTCGCGATTGCAGGGCGTTAGTGACAGACGCAAAAGGATAGTAAATCCTATTCTAGCATGATCGAGAACCGACAGATGAATAGCCGTGCCGTGACAGGGTGCGTTGATCATTTTCACTGAGAGGATAAGATGAAACCATTGACAAAGGTGATGCCTCCAGACGATTAGCCGTGCCGTGACAGGGCATTGGATCATTTTCCCGAGAGATGACCGAAAGTAGCCGTTGACAATGGTGATGTATCACATAAAGCCAGCCATGGAAAGGAGTAAGACTGACTGGATGAAGATAGCAGGAAAGCAGAGGTTTAGAGGAACGAAAAGCATCTCCATTCGCTTATCTGAAATTCCTACCAATGATTTACATAAGTACCTCTATCCTTATTCTATTAATTATTATTCGAAAACACCATTATCAATTTATATCTGCCTAACTGAGATTTGCAAGGTGACCATATCTTGCTTCATACCAACAATCTCCGTGGGATTCGACCCTTACTCACGTAAGGTATTACTTGGACGACCCAGTGCACTTGCTGGTTAGTTACACGGAGTTGTGAACCATGGTCTTGGCTTCATGTTTTTGGCGCCATTTCCAGGGAAAGAAAGAGCAAAAAATTTTACATAATTAAAGTGTAATCACGATTCCGCGTACCACTGTAGCATTTATAACAACGTCGTCCTTCTCCTTTACAGACTTCTCCAGTTTAGCAATTCTCTCCTTAAAAGTCCTCTCCAATTCATCAATCCTATCCACAGCCACCTGGTGCTCGGCACCAATAAGTTCAGTCGTCCGACCAGCACACATTAGTCGCGAAGCAACAATTTACAAAACATCAACCACATAAACTCGGTTAAAACAACGATACAAACAGAACAAACAAAAGAAGCTGAGAATAGAATATTAACCTGAATGAACTTCCCTAAACTCTCTACCCCAATCCGGCGAGTCATGAGTATATCACCAGGGTATTGAGAGACCCTATCGGAAAGCTCGACAAAAGGGAATTGATCGCTCTACAACGAATGAGAACTGGTATCCGGGATAAAGCCATGCAACCTCTTTTGTCTATCAAACGCAGACTTACCAGCTCCAACAGCTTCTCTATCACCTTCAGAAATCACTTCTACAGATTTCTCAGCATCATCCCTCTTCCTCTTAAAAGAAGACGCTGGCTGAGCAACAGATTGGGCAGCGTCCCCACCACCTTCCTTCACAACCTCAGAGGCATCAGTAGTCTTTTCCTTTTTCTTCTTAAGGAAGGACTGAAAACGCGACGGGTCGAGGAGAGGAACTCGTCCACCTACACAGAGCAACAAAAGTCAGATTAAACCAAACATATGAAGAACAAAAACAAAAGCCAAACATTACCTATGTAGGCCTTCAAACCCTCACTATCACCTGAATTGTGATAATGAAGAACCTCGGGGATAGACAAACACTCCCCATCAGCAAAATACTCTACTAAAAAATCTAACACCCACTATTCCTCCTCACTCCGTTTAACAGCCTCATGAATCTGACACGGCTCCGAACACCAATAGAGAGGAAATCTCTCTATCAGCTCGTCGTCCAGATAAAACAAGTACTCGGCCTCGACTGACCGCACTTTCACAAACAGGGACTTAAAATTTTTGAAAGAGGATTTATAAAGAAGGAAAATGGAACGTCCAGAAAAACTGCTCAAACATACCCACAACCCCTTCCGAACCCCTTTTGACTGGAATAGCGAGAAAAATAAAGAAAGAGAACAAGAAAAAGACAGAAACTCCATAACATTGAAAAGCATGAAGAAACACCCAAGAATTTGGGTGTAACTGAGAAGGTGCGCAATTCAGTTGAATCAACACATCACACTCAAAAGCAGAGAAAGGAAGCTTCACACCAAGTTCAATAAAGCAAGGAGTATACATATAAAAGTATTGCCAATCACCCCTCCTTTCGAAAACCCTATCGTCACTAGAACAGTAAAGTAACTTGACACCCACACCAGAACCTTCCTTTACCACCCGCTAGCCCTCGAGTTCACACATGGACTCAGCATCAATATACGATGAATACCGAGTCCTAACGTCATCATGAACCCAATGATATGGGTTATCTTTCTTCTCTTCAACAGCCGTTTTTTTATCTTTCTCTTTCACCATTTCAAAAGTAAAAACAACAGTAAAATAAGAAAGGGAACTAACCTTTAGAAGTCATAGTGAAGGTTAAACAGGTAGAATGTGAAGCAGCAAAATGTCAATTTCAAGCCAAGAATCAAATATTATTACAAAAGCCCACTACCTTAGTGGGCACACTAAATGATAACCGTTGAGGACATCGAAAACCCAAAAAGTGGAGGGGCGCATTAATCGCAGCGCATTTCACAACGCAGAAAACTTCTTCCTTCCAAGCAATATCTCTTCCTAGGGGCCAAAAACAAAAAAAAAAAACAAAAAACACAACAAAACTACAATATAAACAAATAATGAAGGCACACGGGAAATCTTACAGGAGGATGAATACACAAAGCTTGCCTGTCACTTGAAGCACAGAGCCAGACAAGCTTGGGGACTATGACGTGTACCCCGAAAAGCTCGGTAACAAATCCCACTATCCTAACCGACCACAAAATCTGAAAACAAGCAAGCCGAACAGAAACCACAACATGATCACAATCACGCACAAGTCAAATATCATTTCCTAGCCTTTACCAATGACAACGAAACTCACTATCTAAACCGATAATATCGGAACAAACAAATAGAAGATAACACTTCACTCATCTATAAAACGAGACCAAATAGCTCAGAGGAAGTCAGGTCACAAAAAACTCATTCTGATTTTATTTCTCTTATTTTCTCATAACTCACATTCTCACTTGAGCGTCGGAGTGCTTTTTGCAGGTGTTCCCGCCGCCGTGTTTTGCATCACCGAAGTCATATACTGCTCTCTTCCAGACGACGTATAGCTCATATTGAGGCCGAACAGTCACGCAAGGGAGCCGTATACCCCAGCTACTTTGAAACGGAACAAAACACTTGCATACGAAAAAACGTAATATATATATATATATATATATATATATATATACTTCTATTCACACTTCATCGAGAAAAATTTATCAATAATAATACTTTTATTTTTTCGGTATAGCAACGGGCCTAAGCCCCAGGAAAGAAACTAACAAATATCAGCCATGGGATAATGTTATTCCCCTTTACATCATTAGACATTAAGATGACAAGTTCTTGATGTGGTGTGTCTATGAAAGAAAACCCGAACTTCTTCTCTAAACGATGCTTAGCAACCAATCTGCACAATAATTCCCTTCCCTAAACCTTAAACTCTAATAATAATATCCTTTAAATATCGGGGTTTAGTTCCATAGAGATTTTAATTTTATAGGACCACGAATTTTCGGTTGGCTTTTGGGCTAGTAATTGAATTTCGAAGACACTCACTCATAATCGAAAGGCCCAAATTTGATTTGCTAAAGATATTGTACTTGAAAGAAAAGATTCTCCAGATCAAGTAAAGGCACTCCGAAACTGCCCAATGAAATTAAACTTGGTCAGGCCCAGGACCAAATACTACTAATGGACCAGCTAAGAAAACATCCCTTAAAAAAAGGGAAAAGAAAACAAAGAAAAAATTTATTAAAAAAAATGAAGAAAAAAGAAAAAAATGTTGTGCTGAGCTGTCAAATCCAATAATTCTTCGTCTTCGAATTTTCACATGTTTTATCCACTTTATTGAAACACTGCTATACCACATACCAAATAATAGTTAGGGCTGACAATAGGTAGGATATGGTAAAATTTGGATTCTATTCTGATCTTATTTGGGGGTTGAAAACTTTCTTAATACTCTATCCTACTCTATCTGCAGGTTGAGAATCGCTCAACCATAACCCTATGCGCACCCTAAAGTTCTAAATTCTACCCTATCTGATCCTACCCGCATAAAAATAAAAAAAATTTCAAGCAAATATAAAATTCAACCATTCCAATTTTTATACGTATTAATAAAACAGAAAATAAAAAACTAAGTTCAAATTAAAATTAAAAACAGTAAAATTTTAAAGAAAACTAACATAAAATTACAAAGAATATGATCATCAACTAACTTAGTGGTTATTTTAAGTTTTTGTAAAAGGAAGATTGAGTTTTACACTCACTTTTTTCACTATATACATAACTTTTACATATATATTATATAATATATTAGGGGTGCAGATAGAATAGGGTACTGAACCCGTACCCTACCTTACCCGCAGGCAAACTTGCACCGCGCGCATCCTATCCTACCTGCAGTGAGTCGGATAGACAACTTTACTCAAATAGGTTGGTCCGAATTGAGTACCTGTGGATAGAGTATATATTGCCAGCCGCCCTAGTGATAGCTGATAAAACATTTGTCATGTAGCACGTAATACAATACCAAAATATCTTTGGAACAATAAACGACTGAAATGGTATTGACACAGCATTGACTTTGTTGTTATATGATAAGAGAGTTTCAAAGCAACCCACGCTATGTATGATTTGCAGCTGATGGGTTCATTTGCGTAGTGCTATATATGCAAACATTTCTAGGAATTAACAAATAGATATCGGTCTATTATAATACCATATTTTTTTACATCAATTTACACATATTTAACCATTTTATTTATTCTCTTCATTAACAAAAGAATCTAATATGATTTGTAATACATTAAATTTCTATATTTTTTATTTTAAATAAAATTATTCATCAATTTAATCAATTTCTTTTTTTAATAAATTCTCTTTCATGTCTTAAAATTCTTTATTTTATCTATTTCTACATTATTTTTATTTTTAAATTTTTTTAATTATCTAAAGACTATTTGATATTTAATATTGTTTTTTTTAAATAAGCATCTATTTATTTTTTAATTTTACTAAAAAATTAATATATTTAAACAAAATAATTATTCGAATACATTATTTTTTAAATGAATCTAAGAGAGATTAAAAAACAGTTATTTTGGTATATAAGAATGATCGCGTAATTTTCAAAAGTACAATGCCACGAGTCACTACAAGAAACAAAGGGTTTAGTCACGGAAAAAATCGTGGCTAAACTCCAAGATAATGGTAGCAACCATACATTGACCACGAAAAAATATTTGTGGCTAATCGAGGGGTTGTATTTTCAATTTGTCACAATTTTGGAGTTATTAGCCACAGTTTTAAACATCGTGGAGACCTTCAAAGAGCCACGTTTTGTATATCATCATTGCCCACGCATAATTCCGTGGCTAAATAAAATTAATCAAATCGAAAAGTATAATTCTACCACACTTCATCCATAGCTAATTTGTGCAGGCTGGGTTTTTCAACCACAATTTTTTCTGTGGCTAATGTCGGATTATTTAATCACGCTATTTTTGTGGCTAATTCGCACTATTTTTCATATACCATTCGTGACTAATTTGTGCTAATTTGCTACGTTTTTTTTCCGTAACTAAGTTTTTTTATTATTTTATAATATGCAGCCTTTGTTTTTGTTTGACCGTGACTAATTGAACAGTTTTATTAAATTAAAATTTATATTTATGTATTTAACCCTAATAACAAAAATCAAATTTTTTGAGTATATAATATTTAACATATTTTCAATAATAATAATAATAATAATAATAATAATAATAATAATAATAATAATAATAATAATAATAATAATAATAATAATAATACGACAAGTCTAAACTTGTATACAACAAGAAATAACAAAAATTCTAACATAAATAAGAAAAATTCTAACATCTTCTAGAGTAAATATATTTAAAATGTCAACTATTATTTATTAACTACGCTAACTAAATGTCTGATATATCACCAGTGCAGAACTGTCAATTGGATTTTGGTTTCTTCATATTCATCTTGCTTTTTCTCTAATGATTCAATAGAAAAAAAAAAGTTAAAATACCATTTTACTTGCTCTTCTAGCATTATTTTTACTACCAACGGCATGTGATACTAGAAGCCTCTTTCGATTTTTTCTATTTTGCAAGCATTGTTTATAAAATTTATAAACATAAAAAATAAAGGTAATATTGTTATAAAAATAACAAGAATAAAAGATAACAGTAATAAAACAAAAAAATTAATATAATAGTACTACTAAAAAAAAACTAAGTTATTACCTTTGTCTTAAGATTCGTGTAGTGATGCGCAAAAGCCGCCCACTCAATGGGAGGTATATCTGAATCAATCTTAGTTGCTAGAATTTTTTGTTTTGTTTTATTAGCATAAAAATAAATATTCTGTGACGAATATTTGTAGGCTTTCCATCGATCATCCAATGTCTTCAGTTCCCATTTAATACCAGTAGCATAATCAAACTCAAAATTTTCCTTCAAAATATTTATACACAACGTTAAAATTCATATTAAAAATATTCATTAAATAATAGTATTTTTCATAGTTATTACATCATAAAATCCAATCAAGGAGTTGAGAGTTACAAACATTCAAAATCAAATAGACAAGAAAAACATGAATATATAATCACACGTATCTAGTGGACATTAATCATGACAATAACTATACAAGCAAATAGAATAGGAATATATAATCACACATTTCTAGTGTTATTCTTCTATCATAATAATATCCCCAATTACAGCATCTTATACACCAATATATCCACTTCAACCCTTTTTTAAAAAATCAAGAGACACCTTTTAACATTTCTAAAATAGTTTGTTCATCCTTTTACTTATTTTTCTCAAAGCACTGTTTTCTAACATGATTTATAACAACCACTAAAATTAGTACATGTATCATTTTAAGTAAAAAATAAAAAATAAAAAACAGACCTAATAAGTGAAAAAACAAGCCAATTCTATACAAATTGGGCAAAAAAAATATTTTTTTTTATGAGAGAATAATAAATACAAAAAAATTGTATGTACATTTGTAATTTAAACTATATAATATGAGAAAACAATCATAAATAGATAAAGTACCCCATATAAGTAGTATACCAACCACTTAGAGCTACAATGAGCAATTTTATACAACATAAAAAGTTTTAAAATGTCTAAAGTATATATACTTATTTCAATGTAGTTTCACTACTTTTTTGTGTTGTCTTCAGCATCTCATCCCATCTTTGAATTGAAATTGGATACAGTGTTGCTCTACGGGCCATTAAACCCAAAAATTGTACCAGTAAATTCGAGCCATTATCTCGACCTTGTCCATGGCCATCAAGTTCCATCATGACTTTTTCATCATTTTTCAAATGCCAAACTTAAATGGTCGTCATTTTGTGAGTTGTGATTTCTCCCGTAGAAGTGTCTACAACCGAATGCAAAATTTAATAAAAGAAATAAACCAAATATTAGAACTCAACAAATCACGTAAAAATTTGAAATTGTATGTACCTTTGACATTCACAACTAAGGGGTCATTATGATCTTTTGGTATGTGCAGTTAGTTATTCTGTTATCACTGTATCATGCTCATTTGTCATATCTATATCCAAAGATCTAGCATTGTCTTGATTGAGACTTATTTTATCCAACCCCTGCAAATTCTTCATTGTTGTTGATATTCTGTGGTTGTCGTAGTTCTGTTAGAAGGACCTCTCCTGAACTATTACGTTTTTGCTTCATAAGAAAATATGCAAAAAAAAGAAAAAAAACTAACAAATAACACCAAAATAAAGAAAGAAAAATTCGGTATTTTGGGTTTAGAGAAAGTTGTATCATATGATAGGACTCATATAACGTGGATAAAGAAAGTGCCTTCAGGTGCTATAGAGATTAAGAGTCAAAACACGACGTTAACAGTTAACAAGAGTGATGGGAAGTTATGTTGGACTTTTTCCATGGTTACTTTAATTATCCACTAAAAACTACATTAAAAGTTAAGTGCACTTTAAAATTTTAAATATTGAAAATTCAGTTTGGTCATTGTTGTTTAAGTGGTCCTTTTACATTTTTTTTTCTTAAAAATATTTTTTTATTCTACTGTTTATTATCTTCTAAATATACTTTATATTAATTTATTTATAATACAATAGTTATTTATTTATTTTTTAATGGTCAAATACGATTAAAAATTTAAATTTAAATTTTAAGTCTGTATTATTTTTATCTTTATTTTTTGTTATAATAATAATAAATAACCAAAATACCATTTTAATAAATCTACGACCCTCACAATTTCTCACTTCATGTGGGCGATGATTCAAATAATACACTATCATTTAATTATTTTTCTATTATGAACGAAATAATACAGTAAAAGTTATACATTAAGTCAATTTTGTAAATGTTTTTACCTGAAAAATTTAATGTTTAATAAATTTTAATTACTAAGTCAGTTATTAAAATTTAATTTCATTAGACAAATTAATCATCACATAAATTTTAATTTCATTTTAGTACCTTAATGTTTAGCATCCCTTTTCATGGCTGCCATTATCACTTATCTTTTGGACCTCTTCATGAAATTAGAATGGTAGAATATAATTGCAAGCACTGATTGAAACGAATGAAGACGACCAAATATCAAAAAGTATTACTACTGCATTGATCATTATCGAAATTAAATAAAAAGAAAGTAGAAAATAGTTCGCTAAAAGGGAAGAAAGTTTTGATGAATTTGACATAATTTATGTATCATTTAAGTGCTATATTGGGCTAGCCAATCACATTTACCAGTGCTTGTATTTTTTCAATCAAAGATTAGCTACTACATATTAGAAGATAACTTAATTTAAAGTTTAATGATAAGTTCTTTAATGTTAGATTTATAATTTTTCCATGCGAAAATTGCCCCACATTAAGGATAATTTTTAGAGTTTGTTTTTTAATTTATTTTTTTAATCTAAATTGTCAATGATAAGTTCTTTAAATAATTAATAAAAAAAATGTCTCCTATAATTTAAGTGCTAATAACAGATTTCTCATAAGTTTAATAAAAAATAGATAATTATCTTCTTATCTTTATTTTTAGTTTCTGCAATGTCTTTTACCTTAATATATTTCTCATAATTTTAGTCAAAAGCAATAATTGAACAGTTAAGGTTATCTTATAGCATTAGACATTTTAATATGATATCATGATATATTGTTCACTATCATTATAAATGAACATTAAATCTATAGAACCATAAAGCCTAATAGTTGTTTAATAACAAAATTAAATATTCTCATAATATTATTATAAAAACATTCATGTTTATCTAAATTCTCTGAGACCTTGAATAACTCTAGAGTAACAAATTATCTAGAATGTATTAATATTGTCTAATTCAGCTATTTCATCATCATCATCCCATTCATTACCATAGTTTTTGTCAACATCCATTTCATCCTGTTCTGCTTCATTATCATCGTCTCTCGTCAACTGAAACTCTTTAAGATTCTCTACTTGTTACTCATAAAATGGTATGTCCTCCATTGTAAGAATCGGGCTTAATTAATCGTTTAGTTAAGTAATTAATATTTTCCAAATTAGGTTCCAAAAAGTTGGAGTGAGAATTTGAGGATTTAAATATGATTTTTGGACTCAGTAGGTTTTTTTGAGTCAGAAAATAGGTTTTTTGTGAAAAACTGCAAACCGGCAGTTGAACGGTTCAAGTCTGCCCGATACTGCATGAGAAAAAATGAAAACAGTCAAAAACCTTAGAAAAATATTAGAAGTCGAAAACCGGGCGTTAATTTTAAAGGTTTGGCCCGAAGTTGGGCCAAACGGGCTAAAAATGCTAACGGGTTGGACCGGACCCAAGTTGGGCCCAAGCCCAACATATATAAGTCCTTTAAGTGAATCCTTTTCAGCCATCAACACTCACAAAACACAAACACCAGCTGCATGAGAAGAGAGAAAAGAGAAGGGGAAAACACTATTCACTTCCCACTTCAACTCGCGATATCTCGAGCTACCGTGCTTCGATTCGCGTGCCGTTAGTGGCTACGCGAAGCTCTCTCTGAGCCCGTAATTTCTATCTAAGCCTTGTAGTAATTTTCTCGAGATTTTATGTCCAGTTTCCTGCACTAAGCTTTTTGAGTTTTTGGGTTTTAGATTAAGTGAAATTTTATGATCTTGAGTGTTTATGTACACTCTAATCCTTGCTTAGCATTGGATTTTGGCTTCCAAAGCTGTTGGAAAAGGTAAGAGGTCTTGAACCCTTGTGAAATTTCAATTATAGTGAGTCCTAGGTTGATTTGTGATGATTTATGTGTATATAGTTTGATTATTGTGAGTGTGGGACTTGTTGGTGCTTGTTGGAGTGGAATTGGAGGCTTGCTTGTGGTTGAAAGCTTGCTTGTCCTCAATTTGGGGTTTTGGTGCATATTGGAAATCGGCCAAGGTATGATTTCGGTTTCCTCTATGTAGTATATAATATTCATGGACACTTAGGCTAGTGACCTATAGGATAGGTTTGATTTGATGTGGTTGTTGATGATAGTTGGTTGATGATGTATGATGAATTGAATTTGTTAATGTTGATAAGTAATGATGTGGGGGTATAATGTTTGATGAATTTGAATGAATATATATATATTGTTGGCTCTTGATATAAAGCATGAATGATATGGATAATGAGAATTTATAGAGGTGGAATGATGATCGATGATTGTGCTGATGGAGGATTAATTTAATGTTATATATATATATATATATATATATATATATATATATATATATATATATATATATATATATATATATATATATATATATATATAATTGATGTTGATGATTGAGAATAGTGAAATGGGATGGAAAGATTGAACAAATGGTGAATTGTGACCCAAGAGGGTAGTTTGTGCTGTAAAGGGAAGTTTGGAATTGATTTAGTTGGATGTGGCTTGAGAATTTGGAAAATTGAGTACTTGTGAACTTTTGGTAAAGAGAGAATTTTGGTGAACTTTGTCTGATCATAACTCATGCCTCAGTTTTTAAAATTTGTTGAATTTTCTTTAGAATTAAAGTCCATTGAAAACTCTTCAAAATGATATAAAGTTTGTAAAACTTGGACTTTTGTAGAGGAAGTTATGATCATTCAAAGTTTGGTGTTAAAATCTAAAATTCTGCAAAGTTGCAGAATTTTGTAATTTCTAGTATGTGCACACGCACAGCCTTGTGCGCACGCACACCTCTGCGAAATTTTACATCTGTGCACACGCACAAACCTGTGCGTATGCAAATGCAGAGGAACGAAAACTGTTTAGAGCGCTAGCACAGCTTGTGCGCGCACATACCCAATGAATGTTTACAACCTGTGCGTATGCACAGCCCTGTGCGCACGCACACATTGGGAAGGTCAGTCTGTTGAGTGCGCTAGCACAACTTGTGCGAGCGAATAGACTTGTGAACTTTTGCACTTATGTGTACGCACACCTCTATGCGTACACACACGTTTTGAAACTTCTCCTGGGCGTGCACACGCACACGCCCTGTTTCTCAAACTTAAATTTTGTTTTCAACTATTTCACCTCCACAACAAGATTGTAAGCTTCTGTAACACCATTTTAAGACTCTTGGGCCTAATTTTGGGCATTTAAAACATGGGAAAGAATGTAAGGGATTTAGTTGATATTATTTTAAAAAGTTAGAAAACGGAGGCTTAGGTTTCTGGTGAACTGAGGATGGGTTGATGGCATGTGAAGGTGGACTGGTATGTGAAATGAGAATTGACGAACTGTTGAGTTCGGAACTGAAATGTGAAATGACAGTGGTTGAGATGAGTCGAGGACTCTGAATGAGATGATGGATCCATGTTATACTGAAAATGTTTTCTAAAAACCACTGAAGTACTGATTTATACTAAGATTACGAGACACTATGCGCTCGGCAGGGACGGCGGTTGGATCTCGCCTGTCAAGGTAGTGGCTACTGAAAAATGATGAGACGTTATGCACCCGGCAGGGACAGCGGTTGGATCCCGCCTGTCGAGGTAGTGGCGGCGGTGTAAGGGCGGTGGTTCGTCCCACTTGCGTTGAGATGTGAGGTCTGTGCCAATAGTATCCCGCTCGCATCCCTTCGGATCAATATAGTGTACAGGCACAAAACCCTGGATAGTGATCCGAGCACTATATCTCAGGGGTTCCCAATAATGATTCCGATGGGCGACATCTCCATGGAGATGTGTCGGGTTGGCAGTTGAACCGACAATGTGATATCACAGCCAATAGGACAGGCATTCATTATGTGTATTTTCTATCTGTTTGTTTGCTTTGTCGACTTGCAAGTATGCCTAATTGAATAAAATGCCAAATTGCTACTTGAATTACTTGCCTTATATGCTTCTACTTGTGTTTTACTTGCATTGTATATAATTGTGTTTTCTACTGGGATTGAGGAGGCTCGGAAGGCGGTGGCGATGTGATCGCATGGAGGATAGGTTGGTGAAGGCTGTGGGACAGCGGAGATCTGATAGGCTATAAAATCCCCTAAGTTATATTATCCTTTTTATATGTTAAGGTTTAAGTTATGTTAAGGTTTGAATTATGCTTTATTGTTCTAGTACGCTTTAAGATTGAATCTTGTGATGGATATGAAGTCTAGGATTGCCTTTGGCATCCCGGGGTCTTATATCCTACATCACTGGGCACTGTTACCATACTGAGAACCTCCAGTTCTCATACCATATTTCTGTTGTGTTTTTCAGATGTAGGTCGCAACCCACCTCAGTGAGTTGCTTGGATGGTGACAGGATCCTGTTACTCTTGGAGTCTTTTTGATGTATTTTGTTATATATCTCTCACTTTTGTATTTTGTTTTGCCTAGAGGCTTGTATTGAGAGAGAAAAACTTGTATAAGCTGATTTTACTGTCTAGTTCTGTTTTGTCTGTATATATGGCTAGCCGGCTTAAACTCCGCGAGCCGTGGCTAGGTTCTTATGATATTATACTACTATCTTTTGCTATATTATATCTATATCTTGTGCTTTAAGTTAGAAGCTTCGTTAGTACTCTTTGCGCTTTTCAACTCCTGTTTTTGAGCTATATCCTTCATCAGGCTTCTAGAATATATTAATCCTTCTATATATTATATATATGAGCTTTAGAACTGTCGTAACCTTTGATTAACCTTTGCTTTATGACGTGAGGTAAAGCTTATGCTAATTAGGGTGTTACATCCACCATATCTAATTCTTCCTCATTCAAATCCCCATATCATATAAATCTCTGGGTTTCATATGACAAACAGAAGACCAACCATCATCAACTGGATCATCAATATAGTAAACCATTCTTGCATCTATTGCAAGAATAAATGACTCATCTGATTCATTATCACCGGTGTGTATCAAGTTAGTAATTTTACACTTGTGATCCCAAATTGATCTATCTTGATTCCCTTGTTAAGTGTGGTATCAATCCAAATACATTTAAACAACACAACCCTCATCTTGCCAAAGTAGTCTAACTCTATCATATCTACCACTCTACCATAGTATGTATTGTCACTTGCTACTATAACAGGGTTCATGCCATTTGAAACACTATTAGTAATAGTAGACATAACCACGCCACTATTTTGTGTTTTAAGTCCTTGATCTTTGTTCATTGTACGAAACTTAAACCCATGAACGTTATACTCCTCAAACCTCTTCACAACATCATTAGGCCCTTGTTCAAGCCACTTGATTTTGAGAGTGATATCTAGATTATCGTTTTTGCGACCTACATGTGTTAATAGATTAGAATTCCAAAATGTGATCCTAAATTATAGTTAGGAACAAACAAGTTTACAAAATGTAAATGATTTACATAATCCCTAAATCACTCATGGAATTTGGCATGGATGTAGTCTTCAACGAGTTTGGTTGCATTTTTTCTACCACGGTATATTCTGGCAATCTCACATCTACACTTTCTGATAAAGTAGACTATGGTTACGTAACCATTATAGAAAATAATTGAAATTTAAGTTAGAAATAACAACATAACTCACTCGCGAAAGTTGTCCACGACTGAACAGTTTGTCAACACATAACGATGGGCCTGAAATTTCTCAATTGGTGTTAATGAACAAATCTTGTGAGCTCCACAAGATATTCCTAAGGCTGCAAAAATCTTAGATAAGATAGTAGAAAAACTACTAGAAGTGTTGTCATTTTGGTCATCGTTGCGCCTAGGTCGGTTGAACCTTGTCTCAATATTGTCATCCTCTAAATATCTATAGTAGAAAGTTAGACATTTCTCTATTATGTAACCTTCAGCTATGCACCCTTCCGGTGCAGCCTTGTTACGGACATAAGATTTTAAATGTCCCAGGGCCCTAATATCAGGAAGAGAAAATTAGTTATCCATAAAAAATATACAGAACAAATAGATTCAATTAAAACTTGTTAGCATGCCAAAATTTACCTTTCAACAGGATACATCCATCTGTAGTGCACTAGACCCGCAATCATTGCCTCCTCTACGAGATGAATAACTAGATGAACCATAATAGTAAAAAATGCTAGAGGAAATATAATTTTCATATGACAGAGCGTCAAAACAATCCGCTGTCGTAGTCTATCTAAATTCTTAAGGGATAGTGATTTGCCTGAGACTTCTGTAAAATAGTTGCACAGCTCGATAAGCACAGATGTAACCTCCTTAGGCAAAGATCTTCTAAGAGCAATTAACAAGATATGTTCTAGAAAAATGTGTGAATCATGGCTCTTTAGACCGATTACCTTTCATTTTTTAATATCGACACATCTAGAAATATTTGAAGAGTAACCATCTAGAAAAGATATACTCTTTAGGACACCCAGAAAAATATCTTTGTCAGCATTTGTTTGTCATCAAGTACAGTAAAAAGCACATTATCACAAATATTTTTCTCTATGTACATCATGTCAAGACAATGACGAATAAGATTATCCTTCCAATATGGTAAATCCCAGAAAATACTCCTCTTTTTCCATTATAGTAGGGTGTTGCCATCATTGAGTGCATCTTGAGGTCTTTTTTAACGACTCTCAATTTGGGACAAAATCCTTCTGCCTGATAATGTTGTAGGTGGGCCTCTTAGTTCTATATGGTCATCAAAAGAGTGTTTATTGTGTCTATACTCGTGGTCATCAGGTAACCACCGACGATATCCCATAAAGCAATACTTCATGCCAAACTTCAACCTTTTGGAGATTGTATCAAAGTTACATGATGGACAAGTAAGGCTCGTATGTGTATTCCACCCAAACAGATTATCAAGACTTGGAAAATCACTAATAGTCTGAAATAATGCAGCATGGATACGAAACATGTTACCATCAATAGAATCATAGACATCAACACCTCTCCATAATTTGTTCAACTCACAATAAATAAGTGGTTGCAAAAAAAGTATCAATATTATTTTCTGTTAGAAAATTATTTTAATTTTCTAATTTATTTGTGGGCAATACATATATTAATTATAATCACAAATTATGCTATTTTAAATTAAATAACTTATATAAAGGTGATCTCATTTATTGTTATAAATGCTAAATTGAATAAGTCATGATTACTTTTGATTTGGAATTAAATGAGAATAAAACCAAATATTATCTTTTGTTCTTTAGATAATTATCTTTTGGATTTTAGATATATTATCTTTTGGACTTTAGATACTATTTTATTTGGGCTTTAGGGTTTAATGGGTGCCATGCTCAAATATAAATAGTGCCTTCAGGGTTTCGGTCCCTAATATACCAAAGCCGCCTTTGTCGCTCTTTTCCCATAAGAAGAGTTACAATTCAGCCCTAGGGATACAGAAGGCTTTGGTTGAGGAAGATCGAAAGAACCACAAGATCGAAATCCTTCCATCAATTTCTGATTTCTACGAGTAAAGATACACTTCCGCATTATGATATATTTTTGGTGATTCAATATAGATGATCTGGGTTAATAAAATAATTTATTTTAACAAATGGTATTAGAGCCATCTATGATTGAATCTTCGAAAAATAATAAATTTATTTTTGTTTGTATTCGATTTTTCGATTTAGATTTGTGGAATCAAATTTAAATCCATGAAGTTTCTATTTTCTTGCGTAAGAGCGGATTTCAATATTTATTAATGGAATGATATTATATACATTGAATAAAAAAATGAGAAGAATCATTCGATCATATTATTATTATAATAATTATCATTCAATTATATGAAATTCTTGATTCTTGTTGCCCTTCTGAAATTGATGCAATACTGTGGATTTATATATATCACGAGTTTCTCAAGAAAATTTTATAAATTTTGATCCTATCACGTGAAGCATGACAATTGATATATCAATTGTATATATGTATTTCGTATTTATTAAATTATAATTATCTCAGATTTAATTGTTTGTACCATTAATTTGGTATAAAATTAATGGATTATCCTCTTGGGATATAAGGATTATTATACCTACTAATTTTATAAAGATTTAGTTTTGGAATAAATTGATTGAACATTATGCTACCAAAATAGCCTCTTTTGTGAAAATTGATTTATTCAAAAATATTAGAAATATGGTGATATATAATTTATGCGAATATTAGTCAGCCTAAAGGAAGGTCTATATTTGGATGAATTATATACACATATTGATGGTAAATACATATTTGGGTAACTGATTAAGAATAAAGTAATGTTTATTATTTATGCGGACAATAATTGGCCCAAAGGAAGTTTATTGTTTGGCCAAATAATAAGCATTGCACACTTTTGTTTATTTTCTATTAATTATGGGATCAATAATTGGCCCAAAGGAAGGTTATTGTTTGGCCAATTAATAGAAAATATATACGGTAATAAATAGGTTTCCAAGTTTAAGTTTCCATGTGCGCATTAAGTCGGTCCAAAGAAAGGCTTCATGTGTGACAGAAATTTTGACAATATTTGATTACTGCAATGAGAATGTCACTTACAATTAGTTTTTCTATCCAAAGATTGAAAATTAATGTTGTTCTAGATATCTCAATATGGATTTTTCCCATTATTTAACTAATATTTACTGCATGTTCTTTTTGTTCTATCCAGAAACTATGGCTTCAGCTACTGATGAGCGGATAATTTATACGCTTTTTGGCATTGTTTTTAGTATGTTTTTAGTATATTTTAGTTAATTTTTATTATGTTTTTATTAGTTTTTATTCAAAAATCATATTTCTGGACTTTACTAAGAGTTTGTATGTTTTTCTATGATTTCAGGTATTTTCTGGCTGAAATTGAGGGACCTGATAAAAAATCTGATTCAGAGGCTGAAAAAGGACTACAGATGTTGTTGGATTCTGACCTCCTTGCACTCAAAGTGGAATTTCTGGAGCTACAGAAGCCCAATTGGGGCGCTCTTAATTGCGTTGGAAAGTAGACATCCTGGGCTTTCCAGGATTATATAATAGTCTATACTTTTCCCGAGATTTGATGGCCCAAACGGCATTCAAAGTCAGCCTAAAATTTCTGGCGTAAAATGCCCAAACTGGCACCAGAATTGGAGTTAAACGCCCAAACTGGCACCAGAACTGGCGTTTAACTCCAAGAAAAGCCTATGCACATGAAAGCTTCAATGCTTAGCCCAAGCACACACCAAGTGGGCCCCGGAAGTAGATTTCTGCATCATTTACTTATTTCTGTAAACCCTAGGTTACTAGTTCATTATAAATAGGACCTTTTACTATTGTATTCTCATCTATCCTTTAATCATCCTTTTTTTCATCTTTTAATCATGTTTTGATGATTGAACCCTCTTTGGGAGGCTGGCCATTCGGCCATGCCTGGACCTTTTGTTCTTATGTATTTTCAACGGTGGAGTTTCTACACCCCATAGATTAAGGTGTGGAGCTCTGCTGTTCCTCATGAATTAATGCAAAGTACTATTATTTTTCTATTCAACTCAAGCCTATTTCTTCTCCAAGATATTCATTCACACTCAAGAACATGATGAATGTGATGATTATGTGACACTCATCACCATTCTCACTTATGAACGCGTGCCTGACAACCACTTCCGTTCTACATGCAAACAAGCTTGAATGTGTATCTCTTGGGTTTCTAATCTCAGATTAGAACCTTCATGGTATAGGCTAGAACTATTAGCAGCCATTTCTGAGATCCGGAAAGTCTAAACCTTGTCTGTGGTATTCTGAGTAGGATCTGGGAAGGGATGAATGTGACAAGCTTCAAACTCGCGAGTGTTGGGCGTAGTGACAGACGCAAAAGGATCAATGGATCCTATTCCAACATGATCGAGAACTGACAGATGATTAGCCGTGCGGTGACAGTGCATTTGGACCATTTTTACTGAGAGGACGGGAGGTAGCCATTGACAACGGTGAAACCCAACATAAAGCTTGCCATGGAAAGGAGTATGAATGATTGGATGAAGACAATAGGAAAGCAGAAGTTCAGGAGGAACAAAGCATCTTCATACGCTTATCTGAAATTCTCACCAATGAATTACATAAGTATCCCTATCTTATTTTATATTTTATTCATATTTTAACTATCAATTCTCCATAACCATTTGAATCCGCCTGACTGAGATTTACAAGATGACCATAGCTTGCTTCAAGCCGACAATCTCCGTGGGATCGACCCTTACTCACGTAAGGTTTATTACTTGGACGACCCAGTGCACTTGCTGGTTAGTTGTGCAGAGTTGTGACAAAGAGTTGAGATTACAATTCTACGTACCAAGTTGTTGGCGCCATTGATGATCACAATTTCGTGCACCAGCTACCAATGTTTCTGCACAAATTAACAGTATTCCTATGCTGAATGGTTCAAACTTTAAAGTTTGGAAAGATACCGTGGAGATTGTCTTTGGTTGTATGGATCTTGATATATCTCTTCGAGAGGAGAAATCCACTTGTTAGAATAAATTATTTTATTAACCCAAATCATCCATATTGAATCACAAAAAATATATCATAATGCGGAAGCGTACCTTTACTCGTAGAAATCAGAAATTGATGGAAGGATTTAGATCTTGTGGTTCTTTCGATCTTCCTCAACCAAAGCCTTCTGTATCCCTAGGGATGAATTGTAACTCTTCTGATGGGGAAAGAGCGACAAAGGCGGCTTTGGTATATTGGAGACCGAAACCCTGAAGGCACTATTTATATTTGAGCATGGCACCCATTAAACCTTAAAGTCCAAATAAAATAGTATCTAAAGTCCAAAAGATAATATATCTAAAATCCAAAAGATAATTATCTAAAGAACAAAAGATAATATCTAGTTTTATTCTCATTTAATTCCAACTCAAAAGTAATTATGACTTATTCAATTTAGCATTTTATAACAATAAATGAGATGACCTTTATATAAGTCATTTAATTTGAAATAGCATAATTTGTGATTATAATTAATATATGTATTGGCCACAAACAAATTAAGAAATTAAAATAATTTCCTAACATTTCCAAGAATATTTGGACCAGGAATTATCATAGACATTATAAGGAAAGTAATAAACCACTATTTTATGGTTTATCTTGTGCTAATTTGAGTGATTTTTACCAAGTCTTTGCACACTTATTCATACAAATTGCATGATTTTACAATTCCTTCCCAATTTTGTTCTATGGTTGAAAACTTACTTCCTAAGCTTTTAAATTGTCTATTTTAATCCCCATTTATACCATTCGATGCCGTGATCTGTGCGTTAAGTGTTTTCAGGATGTATAGGGCAGGAATGGGTTAGAGGATGGAGAGGAAGCTTGCAAAGATGGAAGGAACACAAGAATTGAAGGAGATAACCAGCGAGGATCGACGCGCACGCATGGCTGACGCGTGCGCGTGATTTGGTGATTTTTACAGCGACGCGTGCGCGCACCTGACGCGTATGCGTGACACGTGGAGATGACCATCGATGCGTACGCGTGACTGACGCGTACGCGTGACATGCGCCACGTGCAGAAAATGCAGAAGACGCTGGGGGCGATTTTTGGGTTGATTTTGGACCCAGTTTTTGGCCCAGAAACGCAGACTAGAGCCAGGGGACAAGCAGAGACTCAACACACATTCTCATTCTCATAGTTTTTAGTTTTAGTTTGAATCTTAGAGAGAAAACACTCATTCTTCTAGGTTTTCTTCACATTCATAGTTTTAGAGTTTATTGCTTTCGATTTGGATATTTAGAAGAGTTACTACCTCCGTTGAAGTTTCCTTTATTCTAGTTTGTTTCCTTATTCCTTTACTCTTTTAATTTCTCATTAACCTTGTTCAGATAAGGATGTTTATGGTTTTGGAATTTATTAAAGCAAGGAACTATTTTTACCTTTAATTAATTTTCAGTTATTATTTTAACTAATTTATCATGTCTTCTTTTTATTCTCTTTTATGGTTTATGAAAATGGCATTCATATCAATGGAGTAGACTCCCAACTTGACTTGGGAGTTGATTAAAAGGAGACCCTTGAGTTGGAATACTCAAGTGTTAATTTTAATTGGAAATTGTTGGCCAATTCTCTAGTCACTAACGCTAATCCTTCCATAAGGAGAGGATTAGGACTTGTGAATAAGAGTTAGCTCAATTACTTGACTTTCCTTTATTCGGTAAGGGTTAACTAAGTAAAAACAACAACCTCTTACTGTTACACTTGAGAAAATCCAACAAGGATAGAACTTCCGATTAATCTTCTTCCGGTCAAGGCTTTATTTTAAATTATATAAATTCTGTCGTTAATTTTGATTGCTTTAATTCATAATTATTTTAATTTCCCGTTCTCCAACTCTAAAATTTCTCGGAAAAATTCCTGACTAATAAAATAGCACTCTTTTGTCAACTCATTGGGAGACGACCTGGGAATTCTACTCCCAGTATTTTATTCTTAATTTGTGACAACCCTTTTAAATTGATAAGCGGAATTTTCGACGGTTAAGAACTGTACTTGCAATGCTATTTTCACTATAAATTCTTAATCGGCAAATTTACGCACATCAAATTTTTGGCGCCGTTGCCGGGGAGTTGCAACAGTGTGCTAAATTATTGGTTGGTGTAAATAATTTTTATTTTACATTTTTCATATTTTATTTTATTTTATTACCATGTGCTGTATGTTTCTTTCATTGAATGACACGTTCATTGCCTGATCTGAGCTTAGCCGCGTTTGATCCTGAAATTGAAAGAACTATTTCACGTATTAGGCGAGCTCGGTGTCGGTTAGCCTCTGAGGGTGGTGAAGTAGTTACTACCAATTCACCAGTCTCTTCTGAAGGCGAATCTGAAACACCATTTGAGGAAGAAACAAGCTCATCTTCTACTGATTCTGTTGATTTATGTGCAGGTAATATGGCGGAGCCCAGAAAGATTACTCTCCAGGAAGCAGGAGCTCCGGACTTTACGCTGCAACCGTATCAAGCGCGTCACCCAAATATGGCTGCAGATTTTGAACTGAAGACTGCGCTAATCAACCTACTACCCAAGTTTCATGGCTTACCAGCTCAAGAGCCTATCAAGAACCTTAGAGATTTTCAGACAGCCTGCTCAACTACTAGGCATCATGGTGCAGATGAGACTACTATTTAGCTATATGCCTTCCTGTTTTCTCTTGAGGGAAAGGCAAGGGAGTAGTTCTACACTCAACTTGAAGAAGTTGTTACTAATTGGGATCTGCTCAGAAGGGAATTCCTGGACAAATACTTCCCCGCTGATGTTACAGACAGAGTGAGGAAAGAAATTTTCTGCATTATTCAAGGCGAATCAGAGACTCTTTATGAGTATTGGAAACACTTCAAGAATCTGCTAGACTCATGTCTTCACCATAAGATTGACAAGCTGGTGTTGATTAGCTATTTCACACAAGGCATGAAGCCTCAAGATAAGACTACATTGGATGCTGCGAGTAATGGCTCTCTGAAGAAGTACAAGACGGCGATAGAAGCGTGGCAACTGATCACCGATCTAGCTAAGTCTACCTGGAATGTTAGGCACAGGAACAACCATCCCAAGGCTATTGCGGAGGTTTCCTCTAGTAGTAAGACTGCTGCTCTCACACAGACTCTTGGAGAGATGACCAACATACTGAAGCAGCTACAACTGAATCAACAACAACCTTAGCCTCCCCCACAACAACAGTGTCAACAGTTGGTTCCTCAGAGAGTGTGCAGAATATGTGCCTGCTATACTCATTACACTGATGAGTGTCTGAAGAACGAAACTCTCGCGCGATCTAGAATTTTCACAAATAAATTTCCGTTGTAAGTATAGCTTCTAGACCGACAAGAATTCTTTTCTTACAAAAGTTTGGTTGTCACAAGTAACAAAACCTAATAAAATTTATAACCGAAGTATTTAAACCTCGGGTTGTCTTCTCAAGGAATTGCAGGGAGGTATGATTTATTATTGGTTATGTAAATCAGTATATTTTTGGATTTTTGAAATAGAGAACAAGTAATTTAAATAACAAGAAAAATAAATTAATAATTAATAAAATCTCTTGGCAAAGTATGAGAAATTGAAGTCCTATCCTTGTTATCCTTATCAGGTGTGATGAGAATTGGATTCTGCTCCCACTTTAATTAACCCTTGCTAAACAAAGGAGAGTTAAGTGGACTAACTAATTTGATCCTCAAGTCCTAGTCAACTCCTATGGAAAGACTAGAGTTATTGGAGTACAACTTAACCAGCAGAGAATTCTAATTTCAATCAACAGCTGAGTTTGATAACTCAAGTGTTGCTAATTACTTAACCAAAAGCCAAAAGGGGAAAATATCCTAAATTAAATTAAAAGCATTCATAAATAAAATAAAGCAAAATTAAATCTGAAAATACCTCAATTTATATTAATTAAGAAAATCCTAACATGAATGGTTCATAAGCCAAATTGAAAAGATAAATGACAATTAAAGTAATAGAATCAATAAAGGTAGAAAATAAATTAAAGGAATATTGAACCTGTGATTGAAGAAGAAATAAACCTAACCTTTAAGAGGAATCCTAATCCTAAATTCTAAGAGAGAGGAGAGAACCTCTCTCTCTAAAACTACATCTAATCCTAAGATTGTGTATATTAAATCTTTTTTTATGAATGAATGAATTTTCCTACTTTATAGCCTTTAATCTGTGTTTTCTGGGCCAAAAACTGGGCCAGAAACAGCCCAGAAATCGCTGGGGGCGAAATCTACCACGCTGATTTTTGTCACTGCGATGCGTCCACGTGGAGCACGCATTCGCGTCGCCTAGCTCTACGGCCGTGAAGAATTGAAGATTGATGGTTTAGAAGTTATAGTAAACTCTCGTTGCAAGTATAGTTACTAAACCAAGCAATCAACCCTTCATACAAACGTTTTGGTTGTCACAAGTAACAAACCCCTTTAAAATTGATAACCGAGTATTTAAACCTCGGGTCGTCTTCTCAAGGAATTGCAGTGAAGTATGTTCTTATTATTGATTATGAGTCTTGTAAATTGGGGGTTTTGAAAGTAAGGAAGTAGTATGTTAAATGATAAGAAAAATAAAATAGTAATAATAAAATAAACTCTTGGCAAGGTAATAGAATTGGAAGTCCTATCCTTGTAAATTGTGATGAGAATTGGATTTTAATCCCACTTTGTTAACCTCTAACTATGAAAGTAAATCAAGTGGATTAATTAGCTTAATCCTCAGGTCCTAGTCGATTCCTATGGAAAGACTAGAGTTATTGGAGTAACTCCCAATTTCAACCACTGCTTTATTTGACAGCTCAAGCGTTACCAATTACTTAACCAAAGCCAAAAGGAAGAAAATATCTAAATTAAATTAAAAGCATTCATAAATAGAATAAAACATTCATAAACTGAAATACCTCAATTTGTACTAATAAAGATATCAAATGTAACATGGAAAAGTTCATAAATTAAATTGGGAAAATAAAAAGAAAATTGAACCTGATAAAAAGAAACAATCCTGAAAGTAAGAAAAATCCTAATCCTAAATCCTAAGAGAGAGGAGAGAACTTCTCTCTCTAAAAACTACATCTAAATCCTAAAATTGTGTATTGTGAGCTTGTTTATGAATGAATGCATTCCCCCACTTTATAGCCTCTAATCTGTGTGTTCTGGGCTGAAAACTGGGTCAAAAGCAGCCCAGAAATCGCCCCCAGCGATTTTTATTACGTTCAGGTCGCGGGAAAGTGACGCAGAGGCGTCGTCCACGCGTTCGTGCGGATTGAAGTTCGCAGATGCGACGCGGGCGCGTCATTCACGCGTTCGCGTCGCCTAACTTCGGGGCAGTGATGTTAGGATTTTTGCCAATAAAGAATTTTATAAAAACAGTCGCGTTGTAGATATAGTCTCTAAACCAACAGAAATCCCTTCGTACAAACGTTTTGGTTGTCACAAGTAACAAACCCCTTTAAAATTGATAACCGAGTATTTAAACCTCGGGTCGTCTTCTCAAGGAATTGCAGGGAGGTATGTTCTTATTATTGGTTATGACGGTTGTAAATTGGGGGGTTTTGGGAAGAAGGAGCAAGTAATGTAAGATAACAAGTCGTTAAAATAATAAATAACAAAGCTCTTGGCAAGGTATAAGAGCTGGAAGTCCTATCCTGGTTATCCTTATCAATTGTGATGAGAATTGGATTTTTTCTCCCACTTTGTTAACCTCTAACTATGAAGGTAAGTTAAGTGGATGAATTAATTTTTATTCCTCAGATCCTAGTCTTTTTTTGAGAAAAGTTAGAGTTATTGGAACTCGAATTAATTCTTGAAGAATTCCAATTTTCAATCAATAATGAGTTTGATAACTCAAGTGTCTCCAATGACTTAATCAAAGCCAAGAGGGAAAATTCTAAATTAAATTAAAAGCATCAATATAAATAAAGCAAAGCAATCTTGAATCTGAAATACCTCAAATAATATTAATTAAGAAAATTATAACATGAATGTAGCATAAGCCAAATAGGCAACATAACTAATATAAGCATTAAAGTATTTGAAAGTAAGAGATAAATATAAAGTAAAAGAACATTGAACCTGGGATTGAGAGGCACTCCTAAAACTAAGAGAAATTCTAAATCCTAAACCTAAGAGAGAGGAGAGAACCTCTCTCTCTAAAAACTACATCTAAATCCTAAAATTGTGAATGTGAAAACTTATTTATGAATGGATGCATTCCCCTACTTTATAGCCTCTAATCTGTGTGTTCTGGGCTAAAAACTGGGTCAAAAACAGCCCAGAAATCGCCGGAGAAGAAATCTGCCACGCTGGTTTTTCGTCACTGCGACGCATCCCCATAGAGCACGCGTTCGCGTCGCCTAGCGTCAGGGCAACTATAGCATATTATATATCAAATCGAAGCCCCGGACGTTAGCTTTCCAACGCAACTGGAACCGCATCATTTGGACCTTTGTAGCTAAAGTTATAGCCGTTTGAGTGCGAAGAGGTCAGGCTGGACAGCCTAGCAATTTCTCCAACTTCTTGTATTCCTTCCACTTTTGCATGCTTCATTTCCATCCTCTAAGCCATTCCTGCCCTGTAATCTCTGAAAACACTTAACACACATATCAAGGCATCTAATGGTGATAAGGGGAAATTAATTTTTGGTAATTAAAAGGCTCGGGAAGCAAGTTTCCAATTATAGAATAAAATTAGGAAGGAAATATAAAACCATGCAAATATTATGAATAAGTGGGTAAAGAGTTGATAAAATTCACTCAATTGAGCACAAGATAAACCATAAAATAGTGGTTTATCAGGCAGCTATGGCAAGTTATATATCAAATCGAAGCCCCGGATGTTAGCTTTCCAACGCAACTGGAACTGCATCATTTGGATATCTGTAACTCAAGTTATGACCGTTTGAGTGCAGAGAGGTCAGGCTGGACAGCTTTAGCAGTTCCTTCAGTTTCTTGTATTCCTTCCACTTTTGCATGCTTCCTTTCCATCCTCTAAGCCATTCCTGCCCTGTAATCTCTGAAAACACTTAACACACATATCAAGGCATCTAATGGTGATAATAGAGGATTAATATTAGCAATATAAAGGCCAAAGAAGCATGTTCTCAATCATAGCACAAAATCAGGAAGGAAAATATAAAACATGCAAATAGTATGAATAAGTGGGTAAATAGTTGATAAAAACCACTCAATTGAGTATAAGATAAACCATAAAATAGTGGTTTATCAACCTCCCCATACTTAAACATTAGCATGTCCTCATGCTAAGCTCAAGAGAAGCTATAAAGGAGTGAAGAGGAATGGTAAAATGTATGAAATGCAATTCTATCTATATGAATGCAACTAAATGAAAAATGTTTCTACCAACTTGGTGAAAAGTAAATAAATCTCCAAGAATAAATATGAACTAGATTTCACTAATTCAAATCACAAAATAAAGTACAAGTAGACTTGCAGAAGAAAATAGCTCATGAAAGCCGGGAACAAGGAATCGAGCATCGAACCCTCACTGGTAGTGTATACACTCTAATCACTCAAGTGTTTAAGGTTTGATTCTCTCAATTCTCTACTAACCTTGCTTTCTAAGGCTTGCTCTTCATCTAACAATCAACATAAATTTAATGCACAGATACACATATCAAGAGGTCTTTTAAGGGTTGTAATGAGGTTAGGGTCAAGGTAGGATTGTATTCGGCCAAGTGGACTAAAATCTAAATCCTTAATTAACTTAAACTTTTCCCACCTAACTTAAGACAATCCATGTAATTACAATGCAAAATCTAACTACCCATTAACTATGTTTTCCACATATTCATGCATCCGATTTTGAGTACAGTACATATGCATTGCTTTCATCATTTACTTTGGGGCATTTTGTCCCCTTTTTCTTATTTGCTCTTTTTCTTTTCTTTTTCTCACTTCTTTTTTTTTTTGCTTTTTTTTATTTTTTTTGTATATATCTATATTATTATTTTTTTTCTTTTATTTTTCTCAATGCATATGATTAAATTATTGAATGCATGAACATGTCCCAAACATTTCTTTCATATTTTCAGAAAATTCTAACATACTCAATTCTCAAACCAAATATTTCCAAAGCCAATTTCTCCACACTTAAATCATAAGCACTCTCACTAGTCTAAGCTAACCAAGGATTCACATTAAGGGCATTATTGTTTTTTGCTTAGAGTTAATGATGTGCTAAAGTAAAGAACAAAGGGGTAAAATAGGCTCAAAATTGGTTTGCAAGGGATAATGAAAGGTAAGGCCATATGGGTATGTAAGCTCAGTGAAATAACGGCCTCAATCATGTAAGTGTATGCATACATCAAACCATGGAAATATAGAATTAAGCAAGACATAGATCACAATTTTAGAAAGAGCAACACACATCAAAAATAAAATATTGGTTGATAAGATGCAACCAATCAAATAGGCTTAGAATCTCACTGGTTTTGTGTGTTCGAGCTCTAAACCATGTTCCAAAATAATATTTCTTCAAACAAGTGTAACAAAAAATTTTATTCAAATTAGTGAAGTATTATAAAAAGTTTCTTGAAAAAGAAAATATTACTTTAACCAAGTGGTGGTAAAATATGCAGAAAATCAAATAAATATGCAATCAAACATGCAAATGCAACAATTAACAAAGAAAATAAAATATTGGTGTTGAGAAGAAAATACTAACCCATGGAGATCGGTATCAACCTCCCCACACTTAAAGATTGCACCGTCCTCGGTGCATGCTAAGATGTACAAGTGGACGGGTTGTTCCAACTGATGCTTTTCTCTAAAGATTGTGCAGATGGACTTGTCTGTCTCCCCATGTAAACGTCTTCCGGTTCCCTTCCAGGTGGCCATCCTGAAAGAAAAAAAAAGGGAAGAAAATTAACCCAAAAGTAAAGATAAGAAAATAAATAAAGTATGGGTGGATTAATGCCAATTGATAAGGGTCTCATTTACATGGAAGCTTCAACATGTACGTGAGAAAACAATAGAAGCACATGGCATACCAGTGGTGCAGAATTTGCAACACAGGGGAGGAGCATGGGTAATGAAAATATCAATATAAGTTCATGTCAATACAAATGAAGTGCAAGTATCATAAAAGATTGGCATTGACAGATAATTAATATCATCCCACATTGTAAAACAAGTCACTAAGCACCAAAATAATTCAAAAAAGGATGCAACAGTTGAATAAGAACATTTGAACAACAATGGAAAATAATAAATTTAGAAAAGAAAATAAAAAATATGCACAAAATTAAAATGCAATGAATGAAAATATACAAATAAATAAAATAAAATGAAAGTGAAAAAGGATGAGAAGTTAAAAAGATGAAGAAAAAGAAAGTAAGAAAGGAGAGAGAAAGAAGAAAAGATAGAAGAAATTAGGATTAGAAAAGAAAAGATAAGATAGTTGGCGCTGATCTGGATAAGTTGTGCGACGCATGCGACGCGGACATGTGGTTCACGCGTTCGCGTGGATAGCGCTTCTATGAAGTGACACAGACGCGTGGGTCACGCGTTCGCGTGGAGTGATTTGTGCCATTAGCGCGAGTGCAGCCTCGCGTTCGCGCAACTCTCTATTCGAAACTCTTTTTGCCAAATTTTTGGGTGACGCGGTCGCGTGAGTGGCCATTTTTGAATAAACGATGCGAACGCATGGGGCACGCGTTCGCGTGGTAAGGCTTGTGCTTCTAGCACCGTTCCAGCCTTACTCCAGTACAACTTTCGGCCATGCACCCCTTTTACGTCGATTTGCTGGAGCACGCGTTCGCGTGGGTGACGCGGACGCGTGGGAGGCTATTTTTCCAAATGACGCAGCCGCGTGGGTCACGCGGACGCGTGGGCATGTTTGTGCCTAAAGCGCGCCTCCAGCCACGCTTTCGCGTGACTCTCTATTTACTTTCTTTTCTTCACAATGCACTGGTGACGCGGGCGCGTGGGGCACGCTATCGCATCGCATGCGATTTTTTTTTTTAATAATGCAGTATGCAGAATGCAATGCTAATATGAATGTTATGCAAAACTCTAGGTTCAATACAATAAAATAAAATAAAACTCGAAAACAAATAAAACTAAATAAAAATTGAAAAAGAACGATTATACCATGGTGGGTTGTCTCCCACCTAGCACTTTTAGTTAAAGTCCTTAAGTTGGACATTTGGGGAGTCCTTTGTTATGGTGGCTTGTGCTTGTACTGATCATTGAATCTCCACCAATGTTTGCAATTCCAGTATCCTCCAGGATCCCAAACTAGGCGCAAAAAGCCTTCAAGCAAGGTGAAGCAAGTGACAAGGCCCCAAGAGTGTTGATTTCTAGACTGAATTCCGGGGTCCCAGACCTTGCTTTTATACCCGTCTTCTTGTTGATCATCATGATTTCATCCGGGTGATAAGCAATCCGAATTCTCACTAAGACATCCAAACAGCTTCCTAAACCCATTCAATTGAGAATTGTACCAACCTTTGTACTTCAATTTGGAGCATGCAACCATATTGAACCTTGCATGACAATTCCTACCACTAACCATCTCCCGCTTGCTCTTATAGCCACAAAGAGCTCTAAGCTGATCATCTGTCTCAAGCAAAGCATATTCAAGTGAGCTAATTAAGGTTAGAGATGAGAGATTTACCCACTTGAATGAAGGGATGGATGGTGATGGTTTTGGGGGAGAGGTCTCCAACAACTTTGGCAAGGTGATTTCCAGCTCAATTCCCTTGTGCTCTTCTTTGACAATTTCCACCTCTTTGCAAACTTCTTCAATATCAACCTCTTCTAGCTTTCTTCCAATTCAATCTCTTCTTCATTGCTCACCAAGGGCATGGGAGGCTGTGCTTCTTCTTCTTTAATCTCCATCTCTTGACCAACCTCTTCCAAGTCTTCAACTATGATATGCCTTGGAGGTTGTACACCCTCCTCAACATCAAATGCAACCGTCTTGGAAGGAGGTTCTATGTCTTGACTTTCCCATGGAGGTTCAGCATCTCCTAAGTCTTCAACCAATTCTTATTCTTCAATAATTCCGGCTTCCTCCACTTGTTCCAGTACAAATTCATGCTCCTTACTGTCCACTGGAGTTTCTAATGTCTCATTCATGCTACGTTCTTCATTAGATTGTCCACATGAAGCCATAGGGGTTCTTTGAGTGTCCGAACGTCGGGAAGCTAATTGATTTATCGCTTGATTTAGTTGATATAGAGTTGCATGAAATTGATCCACTGTTTCCTTGAGACAGTCCGTTGATTCTTGTTTCGCTTGGGTATCATAAGTAGGACCATAAGGCTCTTGGATTGATGGATATGGATATGGTGCATATGGAGGTGGTGGTTCTTGGGAGTAATTGGGTTGGAATTGGGGTAGTTCTATATACGGTTCATAAGGTGGTTGGTATGGTGGATGAGGGTTAGGGTCATATGGAGGTGAATGGTGGAAAGGGGCTTGTGAGTATGGTGGTCCAAAGTCATGTTGTGGAGGGGGTTCATAATCATATGGTGGGCCTTGTTGGTAATTACAAGGGGGTCCACCATATTCATCATCTTGGTACGCTCCCTGGAATGGCTCTTGACCATAATAATTTGGTGGAGGTTGGTTGTCACGGAAGGGTCCACCATAACTATTGTCTTGACATACATTGTTGAATGGCCGTGGTCCGTGGTATCTGGGAGGGGGTTGTTGCCTAAAGGGTTGATCAGATCCTCGTGGCTCCCTCCATCTCTGATTGTTTTGACCTTGATGCATGTTCCTGTTATAATTTCTATTCCTTGCAACAACATTGGGACCAAACTCAAAGCGAGAGGGGTGAGATCTCATAATAGCAAATAAAAATTAAAAACGAAAATAAAAACAAATTTTAAATTAAAAGGTTATTGAAATTTAAATTTTTTAATTTGAAAATTAAATTTTAAATTTTAAAAATTTAAATTTTGAAAATTTTAAAATTTGAATTTTAAATTTTAAAATTTGAATTTTGAAAATTGAAATTTGAAATTTTGAAATTTGAGTTTTAAATTTTGAATTTTTTTGAATTTAATGAGGAAAGAGAAAAACAATAAAATGACACCAAACTTAAAAATTTTTAGATCAAAACGAAGAAAACAACTAAGAACAACTTGAAGGTCAAGATGAACACGAAGAACAACTCGAAGATCAAGATGAACACCAAAAAAAAATTTTGTTTTTTGAAAAATTTTTAATAACTAAATAAAAACCAATAACCTCTTAATTTACGAAAAAGCAAAAATAAAAACAAAAATAAAAACAAATAAACAGGTAAAAAGCAAATATTTACAATAACCAATAATAAGGCACATGTTTGTAATTTCCCGGCAACGGTGCCATTTTTTTGAAGAATTGAAGATTGATGGTTTAGAAGTTATAGTAAACTCTCGTTGCAAGTATAGTTACTAAACCAAGCAATCAACCCTTCTTACAAATGTTTTGGTTGTCACAAGTAACAAACCCTTTAAAATTGATAGCCGAGTATTTAAACCTCGGGTTGTCTTCTTAAGGAATTGCAGGAAAGTATGTTCTTATTATTGGTTATGAGTCTTGTAAATTGGAGGTTTTGAAAGTAAGGAAGCAGTATGTTAAATGATAAGAAAAATAAAATAGTAATAATAAAATAAACTCTTGGCAAGGTAATAGAATTGGAAGTCATATCCTTGTCAATTGTGATGAGAATTGGATTTTAATCCCACTTTGTTAACCTCTAACTATGAAGGTAAATCAAGTGGATTAATTAGCTTAATCCTCAGGTCCTAGTCAATTCCTATGGAAAGACTAGAGTTATTGGAGCAACTCCCAATTTCAACCACTGCTTTATTTGACAGCTCAAGCGTTACCAATTACTTAACCAAAGCCAAAAGGAAGAAAATATCTAAATTAAATTAAAAGCATTCATAAATAGAATAAAACATTCATAAACTGAAATACCTCAATTTGTACTAAAAAAGATATCAAATGTAACATGGAAAAGTTCATAAATTAAATTGGGAAAATAAAAGAAAAATTGAACCTGATAAAAAGAAACAATCCTGAAAGTAAGAAAAATCCTAATCCTAAATCCTAAGAGAGAGGAGAGAACCTCTCTCTCTAAAAACTACATCTAAATCCTAAAATTGTGTATTGTGAGCTTGTTTATGAATGGATGCATTCTCCCACTTTATAGCCTCTAATCTGTGTATTCTGGGCTGAAAACTGGGTCAAAAGTAGCTCAGAAATCGCCCCTAGTGATTTATGTTACATTCAGATCGCGGAAAAGTGACGCGGAGGCGTCGTCCACGCGTTCGCACGGATTGAAGTTCGCAGATGCGACACAGGCGCATCATTCACGCGTTCGCGTCACCTAACTTCAGGGCAGCTATGGCAAATTATATATCAAATCGAAGCCCCGGACGTTAGCTTTCCATCGCAACTAGAACTGCATCATTTGGACCGCTGTAGCTCAAGTTATGACTGTTTGAGTGTAGAGAGGTCAGACTGGACAGCTTTAGCAGTTCCTTCAGTTTCTTGTATTCCTTCCACTTTTGCATGCTTCCTTTCCATCCTCTAAGTCATTTCTGCCCTGTAATCTCTGAAAATACTTAACACACATATCAAGGCATCTAATGGTGATAAGAGATGATTAATATTAGCAATATAAAGGCCAAAGAAGTATGTTCTCAATCATAGCACAAAATTAGGAAGGAAAATGTAAAAGATGCAAATAGTATGAATAAGTGGGTAAAGAGTTGATAAAAACCACTCAATTGAGCACAAGATAAACCATAAAATAGTGGTTTTTCAGGCCACTATAGAAAATTATATATCAAATCGAAGCCCCGGACGTTAGCTTTCCAACGCATTTGGAACCGCATTATTTGGACCTCTGTAGCTCAAGTTATGGTCGATTTAGTATCAGAAGGTCAGGCTGGCAGCTTTGCAGTTCCTTCAATTTCTTGTATTCCTTCCACTTTTGCATGCTTCCTTTCCATCCTCTAAGCCATTCCTGCCATGTAATCTCTGAAATCACTTAACATACATATCATGGCATCAAATGGTAATAAGAGAGGATTAATAGAAAGATAAACATAACTTATCAATGCACATGGATTTTTAATTTTTCTAATCTCACATGAGTAGGTACCCAAATTCCCAATATTTTATCAAAGTAAAAATATAACACATTCCCTTATTAACCTATGTTCCCACGGTTCCCCACACTTAATTGTTACACAATCTCTATCTTAAGCTAACCAAAGATTCAATTGGGTATTTAATTATTTTTCCGCTTAAGGCTAGTGATGTGGTAAAATATAGAACAAATGGGGATAAAAAGGCTCAAGGTGGCTAACAAGGGTGATGTAAAAGATATGCTTATTTGGGATAAGTGAGCTAATAACAAATAATGGCCTTAATCATATGCAAGCATGTAAATACACTAAATAGTGGACATATAGAATGGAACAAAGCAAAGATTGCAATCATAGAGAAGAAAACACACAAGAATAAAAATTTATGGTCAAATAATGTAACCATATAAATAAGCTCAAAATCTCACAGGTTGTGTGTTCTTAGCTTTTTAAACTATGTTCCAAATACAACTTCAAACAAGTTTTAATAGAAAAAAATTTTCAATTTAAATTAGTGAAATACTATAAAAATTTCTTGAAAAAGAAAATATTACTTCAACCAAGTAGTAACTAAATGCGTAAAATCAAGAAAACATCTAATCAAATATGCAGATGCAACAATGAACTAATAAAGAAAATAAGATATTGGTGTTGAGAAGAAAATAACTAACCCATGGAGATCGGTATCGACCTCCCCACACTTAAAGATTGCACCGTCCTCGATGCATGCTAAGATGTGCAAGTGGAAGTGTTGCTTCAACTAATGCTTTTCTCTAAAGATTGTGCTGATGGACTTGTCTGTTGCCCCATGTAAACGTTTTCTGTTTTCCTTCCTTGGTGGCCATCCTGAAAGAAGAGGAAAAAGAAGAAAAGTAACCCAGGAATAAAGAGAAGAAAATAAATAAAGTATGGGTGGGTTAATGCCAAATAATGAGGGGCTCAATTACATGGTAGCTACAACATGCAAGTGAGAAAATAATAGAAGCACATGGCATACCAGTGGTGCAAAATTTGCAACAAAGGGGAGGAATGTGGGTAATGAAAGTATCAGTATAAGTTCATGTCAATGCAAATGGAGTGCAGGTATCATAAAAGATTGGCATTGGCAGATAATTAATATCATCCCACAGTGTAAAACAAGTCACTAAGCACCAAAATAATTCAAGAAAAGATGCAACATTTGAATAGGAAAATTTAACACCAATGGAAAAAATAATGAACGTAGAAAAGAAAATAAAAATATGCACAGAATTAAAATGCAATGAATGAAAGTATGCAATTAAGTAAAATAGAATGAAAGCGAAGAAGGATGAAGAGTTAAAGAGATGAAGTAAGACAGAAAGAAAAAAGAAGAAAAGATAGAAGAAATTAGGATTAGAAAAGAAAAGATAAGATAATTGGCACTAATCTGGATAAGTTGTGCGGTGCAGGTGATGCGGATGTGTGGATCACGCGTTCGCATGATTGGCGGTAATTTCAAGTGACGCGGACGCGTGGGGCATGCGTTCACATGACTTGATTTGTGCTAGTGGTGTGAGAGCAGCCTCGTGTTCGCACAACTCTCTGTTTAGTTTGCTTATTGCCAAAATTTGGGGTGACGCGTTCGCGTGGGTGACGCGATCTCGCGTGAATGGCATGATTTTGTAAAACGACGCGGCCGCGTGGGGCACGCGGTCTCGTGGTAAGGCTTGTACTTCTAGCATCTTTCCAGCCTAGCTCCATCATGACTCTCTACCATATACCCATTTACGTCGATTTTGCAGAGTCACGCGGTTGCGTGGGTAACGCGGACGCGGGGGAGGCTATTTCGCAAACGACGCGAATGCGTTAGCGACGTGTTCGCGTGGGCATGGTTGTGCCTAAGGCACGCCTCCAGCCACGCTTTTGCGTGACTTTCTGTTCAAATTGCTTTTCTTCCCAACGCACCTGCGATGCGGACGCGTCAGCGACGCTTATGCGTCGCGTGCATTTTTTTTATGCAAAATGCAGAATGCAATATGCAGATGCTAAAGCAAACATTATGAATGACACTAATAAAATTAAAATAAAATAAACTAGGAATAAAAGGAAGGTTTATACCATAGTGGGTTGTCTCCCACCTAGCACTTTTAGTTAAAGTCCTTAAGTTGGACATTTGATGAGTTCCTTGTTATGGTGGCTTGTGCTTGAACTCATCCAGGAATCTCCACCAATGTTTGTGATTCCAATGGCCTTTGGGATCCCAAACTAGGTGCAGAAAGCCTTCAAGCAGGTTAAAGCAAGTGACAAGGCCCCAAGAGTGTTGATTTCTAGACTAAATTCCGGGGTCCCAGACTTTGCTTTTACACCCGTCTTCTTGTTGACCATCTTTGTCCCAATCGGGTGGTAAGCAATCCGAATTCTCACTGAGGCATCTAAACAGCTTCCTAGACTCATACAATTTAGTATTCTTCCAACCATGATAATTCAGCTGTGAGCTTCCTACCCCAATGAACCTAGGATTGTGTTGCCAAACACTAACCATCTCCCTCTTACTCTTAAAGCCACAAAGAACTCTAAGCTGACGGTCTGTCTCAAGTAAAGCATATTCAAGTGAGCTAATTAAGCTTAGAGGTGAGAGATTTACCTACTTGAATGAAGGGATGGATGGTGATGGCTTTGGGGGAGAGGTCTCCAACAACTTTGGCAGGGTGATTTTCAGCTCCATTCCCTCGGGCTCTTCTTTGACAACTTCCACCTCCTTGCAAGCTTCTTCAATATCAACCTCTTCCTCTTGGTAGCTTTCTTCTAATTCGATCTCTTCTTCATTGTTCACCAAGGGCATGGGAGGTTGTGCTTCTTCTTCTTTAATTTTCATGTCAAGTCCAATGGGAGAGGATTCAATTGTAGATAAGAATTCATCAATGATTGAATCCATCTCTTGATCAACCTCTTCAAAGTCTTCAACCATGATATGCCTTGGAGGTTGTACACCCTCCTCAACATCAATTTCAAATGTCTTTGAAGGAGGCTCTATAACTTGACTTTCCCATGGAGGTTCAGCATCTCCTAAGTCTTCAACCACTTCTTCCTCTTCAATAATTACAGCTTTCTCCACTTGTTCCAGTACAAAGTCATGCTCCGTACTGTCCACTGGAGTTTCTAGTATCTCCTTCATGCTACGTTCTTCATTAGATTGTCCACATAAAGCCATGGGGGTTTCTTGAGTGTCCGAACGTCGAGAAGGTAATCGATTTATCGCTTGATTCAATTGGTGAAGGGTTGCATGAAATTTTTCCACTATTTTCTTGAGACGATCCTGTGATTCTTGTTGCGCTCGACTATCATAAGTAGGACCATAAGGCTCTTGGGTTGATGGATATGGATATGGTGCATATGGAGGTGGTGGTTCTTGGGAGTAATTGGGTTGGAATTGGGGTGGTTTTATGTATGGTTCATATGGCTCATAAGGTGGTTGGTATGGTGGATAAGGGTCAGGGTCATATGGAGGTGTTTGGTTGTAGGGGGCTTGTGAGTATGGTGTTTGGTTGGTAACTACAAGGGGGTCCACCATATCTATCGTCTTGGTATGCACCTCGGAATGGCTCTTGGCTGTAGTAAATTGGTGGGTGATGGTTGTTACGAAAGGGTCCACCATAACTATTGTCTCGACATGCATTGTTGAATGGTCGTCGTCCATGGTAGTTTGGAAGGTGTTGTTGTCTAAAGGGTTGATCAGATCCTCGTGGCTCTGTCCATCTTTGATTGTTTTGACCTTGATGCATGTTCCTGTTATAGCTCCCATTCCTTTCAACATTATTAGAACTAAACTCAAAGCGACGGGGGTGAGAACTCATAGTGACTAATAAAAATTAAAAACAAAAATAAAAATAAATAAACAATCAAAATAAAATATTTACAATAACCAATAATAAGGCACACAGTTGCAAATCCCCGGCAACGGCACCATTTTGAAGAACGAAACTCTCGCGCGATCTAGAATTTTCACAAATAAATTTCCGTTGTAAGTATAGCTTCTAGACCGACAAGAATTCTTTTCTTACAAAAGTTTGGTTGTCACAAGTAACAAAACCCAATAAAACTTATAACCAAAGTATTTAAACCTCGGGTCGTCTTCTCAAGGAATTGCAGGGAGGTATGATTTATTATTGGTTATGTAAAACAGTATATTTTTGGGTTTTTGAAATAGGGAACAAGTAATTTAAATAACAAGAAAAATAAATTAATAATTAATAAAATCTCTTGGCAAGGTATGAGAAATTGAAGTCCTATCCTTGTTATCCTTATCAGGTGTGATGAGAATTGGATTCTGCTCCCACTTTTATTAACCCTTGCTAAACAAAGGAGAGTTAAGTGGACTAACTAATTTGATCCTCAAGTCCTAGTCAACTCCTATGGAAAGACTAGAGTTATTGGAGTACAAATTAACCAGCAGAGAATTCTAATTTCAATCAACAGCTGAGTTTGATAACTCAAGTGCTGCTAATTACTTAACCAAAGCCAAAAGGAAAAAATATCTTAAATTAAATTAAAAGCATTCATAAATAAAATAAAGCAAAATTAAATCTGAAAATAGCTCAATTTATATTAATTAAAAAAATCCTAACATGAATGGTTCATAAGCCAAATTGAAAAGATAAATGACAATTAAAGTAATAGAATCAATAAAGGTAGAAAATAAATTAAAGGAATATTGAACCTGTGATTGAAGAAGAAATAAACCTAACCTTTAAGAGGAATCCTAATCCTAAATCCTAAGAGAGAGGAGAGAACCTCTCTCTCTAAAACTACATCTAATCCTAAGATTGCGTATATTAAAGATTTTTTTATGAATGACTGGATTTCTCCACTTTATAGCCTCTAATCTGTGTTTTCTGGGCCGAAAACTGGGCCAGAAACAGCCCAGAAATCGCTGGGGGCAAAATCTGCCACGTTGATTTTCGTCACTGCGATGCGTTCTCGTGGAGCATGCGTTTGCGTCGCCTAGCTCTACGGTCACTATAGCAAATTATATATCAAATCGAAGCCCCGAACGTTATCTTTCCAACGCAACTGGAACTGCATTATTTGGACCTCAGTAGCTCAAGTTATGGTCAATTTAGTACCAGAAGGTCAGGCTGGCAGCTTTGTAGTTCCTTCAATTTCTTGTATTCCTTCCACTTTTGCATGCTTCCTTTCCATCCTCCAAGCCATTCCTGCCCTGTAATCTCTGAAATCACTTAACACACATATCATGGCATCGAATCGTAATAAGAGAGGATTAATATTAGCAAATATAAGGCCAAAGAAGCATGTTTTCAATCATAGCACAAAATCAGGAAGGAGAATATAAAACATGCATTTTGTATGAACAAGTGTATGAAAGATTGATAAAATCCACTCAATTGAGCACAAGATCAACCATAAAATAGTGGTTTATCAGTGTCCATAGCTCCAACAAGAAGACAACACCTTAGAAGCTACTCATAATTTCTATGAACGCCCGAATCAAGGATACTATCAACAAGGCGGCAATTATAACCAAGGTGGGAACTACAATCAACGTTGGCAAGATAACTCCAACCAAGGCTGGAGAGACAATTCCAACCAGGGGTGGAGAGATACTTCTAACCAAGGATAGAGGGACAACTACAACCGAGGAGGCAGAGACAACAATAGAAATTAGAGGTGGAACAACATCAACAACAACAACAGACAGCAGAACCAAAACCAGCCTTACAGAGCACCTCACCAAAGACAGTCCCAAGCGCCTCAAAACAACCAACAGCAGGCCCCTCAAATCACTTACCCCCCTTCTTCCTCTAATGATGAGATGCTTCGCACTATTGCGCAGGGACAACAAGACATTCAGAATTCAATTAACTCTTCCATAAATGGTCTTAGCTCCACCATACAAGCTCTCATCTCCCGGATGGAATCATTAGTGACCCCCAACAATCAACCTTCAAGCTCTAATGCACTTCTTTCTCAACCTTTATCCAACCCCAAAGGTGGAATCAATGCCATTACCTTGAGGTCTGGAACCACACTGCAAGAGAGGAGTCATGAGGAGCCAAGCTCAAAAGAAGATATCCAAGTTGAAGATATTGTTGAGGTGGAGGATGTTGAAGAAGAGGAGGAAGCACAAAACATGGTTGAAGAAGAAGTAGCTCAACCAAGGGATGGAATACCAAAAGAAGATGAAGTTACACGAGAAGCCATTCCCATTCTATTTCCACACCTTGCTAGGAAATCCAGGAAGCAGATGGAGCTAGACTCCAAGATGGTGGAGATCTTCAAAAAGGTTGAGGTAACGATTCCCCTTTTTGATGCCATCCGCCAGGTACCTAAGTATGCTAAGTTTTTAAAAGATTTATGCATGAATAAAGATAAAATACATGACTTAGAAACTATTCCTCTAGGTAGCTCTATTTCTGCTTTAATGGGTGATATACCGGAAAAATGTAGTGATCCAGGTCCATGCATGGTTACTATTACTATAGAAGGTGTAAAATTTTCTGACTGCATGTGTGATTTAGGCGCGTATGTGAGTATTATGCCATTATCTGTATATGATGCTTTGAGGCTCCCTCCCTTAAAAAGGTCGGCAACACGTTTTATTTTGGCAGATAAAAGCATCATCTCGGTAGTAGGAATTGCAGAGGACGTGCTGGTGAGCATTAAGGGGCTCACATTTCCTATTGACTTCTACATCTTGGAGATGCCCGCTAATGACTCAAGAAGACCATCATCCATCCTGCTTGGAAGGCCATTTCTAAAGACTTCATGGTTCAAGTTTGATGCCTTCTCACGGACTTACTCTTTCGAGATAGATGGTAGAGCAGTGAGCTTCAACCTGGATGAAGCTATGAAGCATCCTCCGGAAGATCATTCCGTCTTCCAGTGTGATATCATTGATGAAACTGTAGCTGCAGTTCACCAAGAAGAGGTAGAAGAGATTCACATAGAGCAAGGTGCAAGTGTGGGGAAGCCCTCTGAACAAAATGAAGACACCTTGCCACCATTACTAGCTCCAGATGATCAAGTACCCAGCCATGAGCAGAAAATGGAATTGAAACCCCTTCCACCCTACCTCAAGTATGCTTACCTTGAGGATAATTAGAAGCTCCCAGTTGTTATTGTAAGAGAACTTACTTCCCAACAGGAGGAGCAGCTGCTTGGTGTGCTGAGAAGACACAAGAAAGCAATTGGGTGGAGCTTGGCGAATATAGTAGGCATCAGCCCTCAAGTGTGTAAGCATCGGATATTTTTAGAAGAGGGAGCAAGGCCTGTCCGTCAACCTCAGAGGCGGCTGAACCCCACCATCTTAGAAGTTATCAAGAAGGAAGTGACCAGACTGCTTGAAGCTGATATTATCTATCCCATCTCAGATAGCGAATGGGTCAGCCCCGTACAAGTGGTGCCCAAGAAGTCTGGGGTCACAATAGTGAAGAATGAGCATGGAGAGCTCCTGACAACTAGAGTGTAGAATTCCTGGACCAACCAGGCTACTCGCAAGGATCACTACCCCCTGCCCTTCATCGATCATATGCTTGATCGTTTGTCAGGTAAATCACACTCCTACTTTCTAGATGATTACACTGGCTATTTTCAAATTAATATAGCTCCTGAAGATTAGGAGAAAACTACTTTTACATGTCCCTTTGGAACGTATGCATACAAGAGGATGCCTTTTGGCTTATGTAATGCACCGGCCACTTTCCAAAGGTGCATGATGAGTATTTTCTCAGATCTTATTAAGAGTTGTATGGAAGTTTTCATGGATGACTTTAGTGTGTATGGTGATTCTTTCAACCTTTGCTTGGATAGTTTAGCTAGAGTATTAGACAGGTGTGTTAGTTCAAACCTTGTATTAAATTTTGAAAAATGTCACTTTATGGTAAAACAAGGTATTGTTCTAGGACATGTTGTTTCTAATACTGGTATTTCAGTAGATCCAGCAAAGGTAGATGTCATTTCTAGTTTACCTTACCCCTCCTCCGTGAGGGAAGTTCGTTCGTTCCTTGGTCATGCAGGTTTTTATAAGAGATTTATCAAGGACTTCAGTAAGGTAGCATTGCCTTTATCCAGACTGCTGCAGAAGGATGTTGAGTTTGAGTTGAGTGAGGACTACATAGAAGCGTTTGATAAGCTGAAGATCGCCTTGACTCAAGCTCCGATTGTGAGAGGACCAGACTGGAGCCAGCCTTTTGAGATTATGTGTGATGCTTCCAACCATGCAGTAGGAGCGGCGCTGGCTCAGCGCGAAGGTAAGGACCATTTTATAATTGCTTATGCTTCTAAGACCTTAGACGCTGCTCAGTCTAATTATACTACCACTGAAAAGAGCTTATGGCTATTGTTTTTACTCTGGATAAATTCCGAGCCTACTTACTTGGTACTAAGGTGGTAGTATACTCAGACCATGCAGCTCTAAAATATTTATTAGCTAAAAAAGAGTCCAAACCAAGGTTAATACGTTGGATATTGTTGCTGCAAGAATTTGATTTAGAAATCAAGGATAGGAGTGGTTCCCAGAATTTAGTGGCGGACCACTTGAGTCACTGGTATGCGAAATTGTTACTCTGAGGTTGTAAAATTTGTTGTTCGTTCTCTCCCTGGCAATGGCGCCACAACTGGTGCACAATACCGTGGTCCAGACATAACTTCACAACTTCGCACAACTGACCAGCAAGTGCACTGGGTCGTCCAAGTAATAAAACCTTACGTGAGTAAGGGTCGATCCCACGGAGATTGTTGGTATGAAGCAAGCTATGGTCACCTTGTAAATCTCAGTCAGGCGGATATCAAATGGTTATGGAGTTTTCGAATAATAATAATAAATAAACAGAAAATAAAGATAGAAATACTTATGTAATTCATTGGTGAAAATTTCAGATAAGCATATAGAGATGCTTTTGTTCCTCTGAACCTCTGCTTTCCTGCTGTCTTCATCCAATCAGTCTTACTCCTTTCCTTGGCAAACTTTGTGTAAGGGCATCACCTTCGTCAATGGCTACATATCATCCTCTCTGTGAAAATTGTCCGATGCGCTGTCACTGCATGGCTAATCATCTGGAGGCATCACCGTTGTCAATGGCTACATCCCATCCTCTCTGTGAAAATGGTCCGATGCGTTGTCACTGCATGGCTAATCATCTGGAGGTTCTCGATCATACTGGAATAGGATTTACTATCCTTTTACGTCTGTTACTACACCCAGCACTCGCGATTTTGAAGTTCGTCACAGTCATTTAATCCCTGAATCCTACTCGGAATACCACAGACAAGGTTTAGACTTTCCGGATTCTCATGAATGCCGCCATCAATCTAGCTTATACCACGAAGACACTTAATAACTCGGACTCGGTCCCTTGTATTAGATATCCAAGAGAGATCCATTCAATCGAAGGTAGAACAGAAGTGGTTGTCAGGCACGCGTTCATAGGGAATGATGATGATTGTCACGTTCATCACATTCATGTTGAAGTGCGAATGAATATCTTAGAAGCGGAATAAGTTGAATTGAATATAAAACAGTAGTACTTTGCCTTAAATCATGAGGAACAGCAGAGCTCCACACCTTAATCTATGGAGTGCAGAAACTCTACCATTGAAAAATACATAAGTTAATATAGGGTAAGCATGGCCGAGTGGCCAGCCTCCCATGGAGGTCTAGAGATCTAAAAATGATCAAAAGATGATCCGAAGATGAAAATACAATAGTAAAAATTCCTATTTATACTAAACTAGTTACTAGGGTTTACAGAAGTAAATAATTGATTCATAAATCCACTTCCGGGGCCCACTTGGTGTGTGCTTGGGCTGAGCTTGAAGTTTACACGTGTAGAGGTCATTCTTGGAGTTGAACGCCAGTTTGTAACGTGTTTCTGGCGTTTAACTCCAGACTGCAGCGTAGAACTGGCGTTCAACGCCCTTTTGCGTCATCTAAACTCGGCCAAAGTATGGACTATTATATATTTCTGGAAAGCCCTGGATGTCTACTTTCCAACGCAATTGGAAGCGCGCCATTTTGAGTTCTGTAGCTCCAGAAAATCGACTTTGAGTGCAGGGAGGTCAGAATCCAACAGCATCAGCAGTCCTTCTTCTACCTCTGAATCTGATTTTTGCTCAAGTCCCTCAATTTCAGCCAGAAAATACCTGAAATCACAGAAAAACACACAAACTCATAGTAAAGTCCAGAAATGTGAATTTAACATAAAAACTAATGAAAACATCCCTAAAAGTAACTAGATCCTACTAAAAACATACTAAAAACAATGCCAAAAAGCGTATAAATTATCCGCTCATCAGTCACCTAGAGCACATTAAGACTGACTCCACTCCTATCCAAGATGCTTTTCCATTTGATGGCTTGCATGCAATATCTGAGGTAGTTCATTGGTTTGCACCTATAGCTAATTATTTAGCTAGTCATACCTTGCCTCCCAATTTTACTAAGCATCAAAAGGACAAGCTGAAAAGCGAGTCCAATTATTATATATGGAATGACCCATATTTATGGAGGTATGGTGCTGACCAGATAATTAGAAGGTGTGTGCCCCAATCAGAATTCCAGTGGTCCACTCTTTTTAAGGATGCTACTGCCTTCTGTAAATTTTGCTCCCCATGCCAAAGGTTTGGGAATATATCCAAGAGGGATGAGATGCCCCAACAGCTCATGTTATTCTGTGAAATTTTTTATGTTTGGGGTATTGACTTCATGGGTCCATTTCCAAACTCTAGTGGTTTCTTATACATATTGTTAGCTGTAGCTTATGTTTCTAAATGGGTGGAAGCAATTCCTACCCGTACTGATGATGCTAACATTGTTGTCTTATTTGTTAGAAACTATATTATCTGTCACTTTGGATCACCACGAGAAATCTTGAGTGATCAAGGCACTCACTTTTGTAACAGGAGATTAACAGGTCTACTGAAGAGACATGGCATTGTGCACAAGGTAGCAACAGCTTACCATTCCCAGACCAATGGGCAAGCTGAGGTGTCTAATAGGGAGATAAAGTGCATACTGGAGAAGATTGTCAAGCCTCATAGGAAGGACTGGAGCACCAGGCTTGTAGACGCGCTTTGGGCTTATCGGACAGCGTACAAGACACCCATCGGGATGAGTCCCTTCCGCCTAGTATACGGAAAGGTTTGTCACCTTCCAGTGGCAGTGGAACACAAGGCTTTCTGGGCTGTAAGTGAATACAACATGGGATTTGAGAAGGCTGGTGCTGAAAGGAAGCTGCAACTAGTAGATCTAGAGACACTTCGACTCGAAGCATATGACAACTCCAGACTATACAAAGAGAAGGTGAATGCTGTGCATGACAAGCATATCAAGAGAAGAGAGTTCAGACCTAGGGAACTAGTTCTCCTTTACAACTCAAGATTGATGCTCATGCTAGGCAAGCTAAGATCAAGGTGGGAAGGCCCCTATAGAGTAGAGAAGGCAGAGCCATCTGGAGTCTTTCACTTGAGTCATCCTTCAAGTTCCAAATTCATCAAGGTCAATGGACATCGCTTAAAGTTGTATCATGGTGAGAAGATGAAGGACAATAAAGAGCTAGAGGTCTTCCTCTTGGAGGATCAACCAACAGAAGCAGATTGAGCTTGTGGACCGTCCAACTTAAGGACGTAAAAGAAAAGTGCTGGGTGGGAGACAACCCACCATGGTATGATCGTCTCTTTTCATTCCTAGTTTTATTTTATTTTTTTTCTCACAGTATTCTTCATACTTTCCGCATAATCATCTGCATTTTGCATAAAAAAAAATTGTGTTCGACGCGCAAGCGTCGATGACACGTACGCGTCATGCGTGAATTCGCAACACAAAGAAATTAAACAGAAAGTTGCACGTGAGTGGTGATGGAAGCATGCTTTGTGCACAAGCAAGGCCACGCGTACGCGTACCTCACGCGTGCGCGTCACTTGCACTTTCAGCCGCCCACGCATAAGCGTCATTGACGCGTACGCGTGACCCTTGAAATCAGCGTAAATGGGTGTTTGGCCAGAAAGTTGTGTTGGTGTGGGGCTGGAACTGTGCTAGACGCACAACCCCCACCACGCGTACGCGTCCCTAACGCGTACGCATCATTTTCATCATGTGGCTATCCACGCGTGCGCGTACCTGACCCGCACGCGTCGTATGTCTTTTTGGCTATTATGTGGTTCAACCCAAGAGTTGTGTGTGCGCGGGGATGCCTTCGCACGATTCGCACAAACCACTATCACGCGTACGCGTCCCAGACACGTACGCGTGCTGTACGCGTACACGTCGCATGCGACGCACAATTAAACCAGTACACCGCCTGATTTCACTTATCCCCTCCCCCAATCCTAATTCTTTTCCAATCCTAATTCTCCCTTATTTCTTTTTCCTTTTTTCTTCCTTATTCTTTCTTACTCTCTACTACTTTCTTCTCCCCTTTTTCATCTTCTACATCAGGTTCTTTTCTTTTCTCCCTCTACTCTTTCTTCTTCTTTCAATTATTGCCTTTATCTGTTTTTCTTTCTTCTAAATTTTTATTTTAGCTTATTTATTCATGGTTTCTTTTTTCTTTCTTTTTCATGTATTTTTATGTTGGTGTTGAAGCCTTATTTGGATGTTACTTTCTTATATTTGAACTTGTGGATACTATGAGGAGTAAATTGACAATTGACATGTAATTTTGGCTCTCATATACATTTGGATACATTATTTTCATTCCTATTATAACTTGCCCACCAAGTATTTGTGAAAAAGTTTTTTTGGCATTTTGAATCCTATTTTATTTTACTCTTACACTTTAATGTCTCTTTTTTCACAACACTTGTACTACACATGTATTTGGGATTATCACTCACAATTGTCATCATAACAAGTGCTCTTTAATTTGGCACATTTAATACTTGATGCTTGAGTTATGCTTCTCATGCCTATTCCTTGCATGCTTTTACCCTCTTGCATCTAATTATTATGAATAGCCTTTTTTTCTTAATTGATGTCTTACCTACATGTTGTAGCTACCATGTATTTAAGCTATTATCTTTTCCTTGGCATTCATTATCACTTGGAATTTTCTCCCTCCGGTTTTTAGTTATCTATATTTAACATTCTTCCTCTTTCCTTCTTTCTTAGGCATGGGTACTAAGAAAGGAAAAGAGAAGGATACTGACAAGACACCAGCAAGGAGAGGAACCAAGAGAACACCAGCTAAGGCACCACTGATGAGCGGATAATTTATACGCTTTTTGGCATTGTTTTTAGTATGTTTTTAGTAGGATCTAGTTACTTTTAGGGATGTTTTCATTAGTTTTTATGTTAAATTCACATTTCTGGAATTTACTATGAGTTTGTGTGTTTTTCTGTGATTTTAGGTATTTTCTGGCTGAAATTGAGGGACTTGAGCAAAAATCAGATTCAGAGGTTGAAGAAGGACTGCTGATGCTGTTGAATTCTGACCTCCATGCACTCAAAGTGGATTTTCTCGAGCTACAGAACTCAAAATGGCGCGCTTCTAATTGCTTTAGAAAGTAGACATCCAGGGCTTTCCAGCAATATATAATAGTCCATACTTTGGTCGAGTTTAGACGATGCAAAAGGGCGTTGAACGCCAATTCTACGCTGCAGTCTGGAGTTAAACGCCAGAAACACGTCACGAACCAGAGTTGAACGCAAGAAATACGTTACAAACTGGCGTTCAACTCCAAGAATGACCTCTCCACGTGTAAACTTCAAGCTCAGCCCAAGCACACACCAAGTGGGCCCCAGAAGTGGATTTATGCATCAATTACTTACTTCTGTAAACCCTAGTAACTAGTTTACTATAAATAGGACTTTTTACTATTGTATTAGACATCTTTTGATCTTTTTTAGATCTCTAGACCTCCATGGGAGGCTGGCCATTCGGCCATGCCTGAACCTTTCACTTATGTATTTTCAAATAGTAGAGTTTCTGCACTCCATAGATTAAGGTGTGGAGCTCTATTCAATGCAAAGTACTACTGTTTCTCTATTCAATTCAACTTATTCCGCTTCTAAGATATTCATTCGCACTTCGATATGAATGTGATGAACGTGACAATCATCATCATTCCCCCATGAACGCGTGCCTGACAACCACTTCTGTTCCACCTTAGATTGAATGAGTATCTCTTGGGTCTCTTAGTCAGAATCTTTGTGGTATAAGCTAGATTGATGGCGGCATTCATGAGAGTTTGGAAAGTCTAAACCTTGTCTGTGGTATTCCGAGTAGGACTCTGGGATTGAATGACTGTGACGAACTTTAAACTCGCGAGTGCTGGGCGTAGTGACAGACGCAAAAGGAGGGTGAATCCTATTCTAGTATTATCGAGAACCTCAGATGATTAGCCGTGCTGTGACAGAGCATTTGGACCATTTTCACAAGAGGATAGGATGCAGCCATTGACCACGGTGATGCCTCCAGATGATTAGCCATGCAGTGACAGCGCATCGGACCATTTTCACAGAGAGGATGAAAAGTAGCCATTGACAAAGGTGATGTCCTTACATAAAGCCAGCCATGGAAAGGAGTAGGACTGATTGGATGAAGACAGCAGGAAAGCAGAAGTTCAGAGGGATGAAAGCATCTCTATACGTTTATCTGAAATTCTCACCAATGATATACATAAGTATTTCTATCTTTATTTTCTGTTTATTTATTATTATTTTCGAAAACTCCATAACCATTTGATATCCGCCTGACTGAGATCTACAAGATGACCATAGCTTGCTTCATACCAACAATCTCCGTGGGATCGACCCTTACTCACGTAAGGTTTATTACTTGGACGAACCAGTGCACTTGCTGGTTAGTTGTATCGAAGTTGTGAATGAAAAACGATTTATTAAGACGTGCGTACAGAGTTTTTGGCGCCGTTGCCGGGGATTGTTCGAGTTTGGACAACTGACGGTTCATCTTGTTGCTTAGATTGGGTAATTTTCTTCTTATTTTCAAAAAGTTTTCAAAAAAAAATTTTTAAAATCTTTCAAAAAATTTCTCATCTGTTTTCGAAAATTATTCTAAAATTTTTTAAGAATGAATTCTAGTGTTTCATGAAGCATGTTGATGCCTGACTGGCTGTAAAGCCATGTCTAAATTTATTTGGACTGGGGCTTCCAACCCAACATTATCAAGAGCAAGCTAGTTGTTGCTAATCCACCTGCTGCTGTTCCAGATCCACCTAATTTACATGCTAAAGCTGACTGGCTATTAAGCCATGTCCAACCCTTTGATTGGAGCTTTAGGCTAATATTGAAAGATTCCTGGAATTCTTCTTAAAAATTTTGGAATCCTTATTTTTCTTTTTCACATTAATTTTCGAAAAAAAAAATTATAAAATCATAAAAATCAAAAATATTTTGTGTTTCTTGTTTGAGTCTTGAGTCAATTTTTAAGTTTGGTGTCAATTGCATACTCATCTTGCATTTTTCGAAAATTGCATTCATCATGATCTTCAAGTTGTTCTTGATAAACCTTCTTGTTTGATCTTCATATTTTCTTGTTTTGTGTCTTTTCTTGTTTTTCATGTGCATTTTCGCATTCATAGTATCTGAACATGAAAGATTTCTAAGTTTGGTGTCTTGCATATTTTCTTTGCATAAAAAATTTTTCAAAAATATGTTCTTGATGTTCATCATGATCTTCAAAGTGTTCTTGGTGTTCATCTTGACATTCATAGCATTCTTGCATGCATTCGTTGTTTTGATCTAAAAATTTTCATGCATTGCATCATTTTCATGTTTTTCTCTCTCATCATAAAAATTCAAAAAAATGAAAAAAATATCTTTCCCTTTTTCCTCTTATAAAATTCGAAAATTTGAGTTGACTTTTTCAAAAATTTTTAAAATCTAGTTGTTTTCTATGAGTCAAATCAAATTTTCAAATTTTATCTTTTTCAAAATCTTTTTCAAAAATCATATCTTTTTCACTTTTCTTATTTAATTTTGAAAATTTTTAAAATATTTTTCAAAAATTTTTTTCTTATCTTTATCTCCTAATTTTCGAAAATAACATCATCAATTAATGTTTTGATTCAAAAATTTCAAGTTTGTTACTTGCTTGCTAAGAAAGATTCAAACTTTAAGTTCTAGAATCATATCTTGTGATTTCTTGTGAATCAAGTCATTAATTGTGATTCTAAAAATCAAATCTTTTTCAAAAACTAATTTCAATCATATCTTTTCAAAAATATCTTCTTATCTTATCTTTTTCAAAAAATTTGATTTTAAAATATCTTTTCTAACTTCTGATCTTCTTATCTTTTCAAAAATTGATTTTCAAAATTTGTTTTAACTAACTAACTAACTTTTTGTTTGTTTCTTATCTTTTTCAAAACTACCTAACTAACTCTCTCTCTCTAATTTTTGAAAATATCTCCCTCTTTTTCAAAAATTCTTTTTAATTAACTAATTGTTTCAAAATTCAATTTTAATTTATTTCTTCTTTTAATTTTCGAAAATCACTAACCATTTTTCAAAAATATTTTTTCGAAAATCCTTCTCTCTCATCTCCTTCTGTTTATTTATTCATCTACTAACATCTCTCCCTCACTCACCAAAAAATCCGAACCCTCTCTCTCTCTGAGTTCAGATTTTCTCTTCTTCTTTTCTTCTACTCACATAAGGGAACCTCTATACCTAGGCAAAAAGGATCCCTATTATTATTATTATTTTTCTGTTCCCTCTTTTTCATATGAGCAGGAGCAAGGACAAGAACATTCTTGTTGAAGCAGATCCAGAACCTGAAAGAACTCTGAAGAGGAAACTAAGAGAAGCTAAATTACAACAATCCAGCAAGCACCTTTCAGAAAATTTCAAACAAGAAGAGGAGATGGCAACCGAAAATAATAATGCAAGGAGGATGCTTGGTGACTTTACTGCACCTAATTCCAATTTACATGGAAGAAGCATCTCCATCCCCATCATTGGAGCAAACAATTTTGAGCTGAAACCTCAATTAGTTTCTCTGATGCAGCAGAACTACAAGTTCCATGGACTTCCATCTAAAGATCCTTTTCAGTTCTTAACTGAATTCTTGCAGATCTGTGATATTGTTAAGACTAATGGAGTAGATCCTGAGGTCTACAGGCTCATGATTTTCCCTTTTGCTGTAAGAGACAGAGCTAGAGTGTGGTTGGACTCTCAACACAAAGATAGCCTGAACTCTTGGGATAAGCTGGTCACGGCTTTCTTAGCCAAGTTCTTTCCTCCTCAAAAGCTGAGCAAGCTTAGAGTGGATGTTCAAACCTTCAGACAGAAAGAAAGTGAATCCCTCTATGAAGCTTGGAAGAGATACAAGCAACTGACCAAAAAGTGTCCTTCTGACATGCTTTCAGAATGGACCATCCTGGATATATTCTATGATGGTTTGTCTGAATTAGCTAAGATGACATTGGATACTTCTGCAGGTGGATCCATTCACCTAAAGAAAATGCCTACAGAAGCTCAAGAACTCATTGACATGGTTGCTAATAACCAGTTCATGTACACTTCTGAGAGGAATCCTGTAAGTAATGGGACGCCTCAGAAGAAGGGAGTTCTTGAAATTGATACTCTGAATGCCATATTGGCCCAGAATAAAATATTGACTCAGCAAGTCAATATGATTTCTCAGAGTATGAATGGAATGCAAGCTGCATCCAATAGTACTCAAGAGGCATCTTCTGGAGAAGAAGCTTATGATCCTGAGAACCCTGCAATAGCAGAGGTGAATTACATGGGTGAACCATATGGAAACACCTATAATCCCTCATGGAGAAATCACCCAAATCTCTCATGGAAGGATCAACAAAAGCCTCAACAAGGCTTTAATAATGGTGGAAGAAATAGGTTTAACGATAGTAAACCTTTTCCATCATCCACTCAGCAACAGACAGAGAACTCTGAACAAAATACCTCTAATTTAGCAAACTTAGTATCTGATCTATCCAAGGCCACTGTAAGTTTCATGAATGAAACAAGGTCCTCAATTAGAAATTTAGAGGCACAAGTGGGCCAGCTGAGTAAAAGGATCACTGAAATCCCTCCTAGTATTCTCCCAAGCAATACAGAAGAAAATCCAAAAAGAGAGTGCAAGGCCATTGATATAACCATCATGGCCGAATCCAAGGAGGAAGGGGAGGACGTGAATCCCAAAGAGGAAGACCTCCTGGGACGTACAGTGATCAATAAGGAGTTTCCCTTTGAGGGACCAAAGGAATCTGAGACTCATCTAGAGACCATAGAGATTCCATTGAACCTCCTTATGCCCTTCATGAGCTCTGATGAGTATTCCTCTTCTGAAGAGAATGAGGATATTACTGAAGAGCAAGTTACCAAGTTTCTTGGTGCAATCATGAAGCTGAATGCCAATTTATTTGGTAATGAGACTTGGGGAGATGAACCTCCCCTGTTCACCAATGAACTGAATGTATTGGATCAACTGAGATTGCCTCAGAAGAAACAGGATCCTGGAAAGTTCCTGATACCTTGTACCATAGGCACCATGACCTTTGAGAAGGCTCTATGTGACCTGGGATCAGGAATAAACCTCATGCCACTCTCTGTAATGGAGAAATTGGGAATCTTTGAGGTACAAGCTGCTAAAATCTCATTAGAGATGGCAGACAACTCAAGAAAATAGGCTTATGGACAAGTAGAGGACATGTTAGTAAAGGTTGAAGGCCTTTACATCCCTGCTGATTTCATAATCCTAGATACTGGGAAGGATGAGAATGAATCCATCATCCTTGGAAGACCCTTCCTAGCCACAGCAAGAGATGTGATTGATGTTAACAAAGGTGAACTAGTCCTTCAATTGAATGAGGACTCCCTTGAGTTTAAAACTCAAGGACATCCTTCTGTAAACATGGAAAAGAGGCACAGTAAGCTTCTCTCAGTACAGAGTCAACCAGAGCCCCCACAGTCAAACTCTAAGTTTGGTGTTGAACTCCCATATCCAAACTCTAAGTTTGGTGTTGGGGAGTCTCAACAATGCTCTGAAAATCTGTGAGGCTCCATGAGAGCCCACTGTCAAGCTATTGACATTAAAGAAGCGCTTGTTGGGAGGCAACCCAATTTTTATTTAATTATATTTTTATTAGTTATATGTCTTTATAGGTTCATGATCATGTGGAGTCACAAAATAAATCAAAAAATTAAAAATAGAATAAAAAATAGCAGAAGAAAAATCACACCCTGGAGGAGGATCTTACTGGCGTTTAAACGCCAGTAAGAAGCATCTGGCTGGCGTTCAACGCCAGAACAGAGCATGGATCTGGCGTTGAACGCTAGAAACAAGCAGCATCCTGGCGTTCAGATGCCAGAAATGCACAGTGAAGAAGAGCTGGCACTGAACGCCAGAAACAAGCATCTGGCTGGCGTTCAACGCCAGAAATATGTTGCATCTGGGCGCTGAACGCCCAGAACAAGCATCAATTCGGCGTTTAGATGCCAGAATTGCATGCAAAGGCATTTTACATGCCTAATTGGTGCAGGGATGCAATTCCTTGACACCTCAGGATCTGTGGACCCCACAGGATCATCTCAGCATCTGTGAAGCCCACAGGATCCCCACCTACCACCACTCACTTTCTTCCCTCTTCTCAATGTTCATCCTCTCTTCCCAATAAACATTCTTCCCCAAGACTCTTCACCAATCACCTCAAATCTCTCTTCTCTATCACTACTTCACCACTCACATCCATCCACTCTTCCCCATAAACCTACCTCATAAACTCCACCTACCTTCAAAATTCAAAATCAATTTCCCACCCAAAACCCACCCTTATAGCCGAATCTTACCCCCCTCCCCTCCCTATATAAAGCCCTCCATTCTTCCTCATTTTCACACAACACAACCCTCTCTTCCCCTTCTTGGCCGAATACACCTCTCCCTCCTCTCCTCCATATTTTCTTCTTCTTCTTCATCTACTCTTTCTTCTCTTGCTCGAGGGCGAGCAATATTCTAAGTTTGGTGTGGTAAAAGCATAAGCTTTTTGTTTTTCTATTACCATTGATGGCACCCAAGACCGGAGAATCCTCTAGAAAAGGGAAAGGAAAGACAAAAGCTTCCACCTCCGAGTCATGGGAGATGGAAAGATTCATCTCCAAAGCTCATCAAGACCACTTCTATGATGTTGTGGCCAAGAAGAAGGTGATCCCCGAGGTCCCTTTCAAGCTCAAGAGAAATGAGTATCCGGAGATCCGACATGAAATCCAAAGAAGAGGTTGGGAAGTTCTAACAAACCCCATCCAACAAGTCGGCATCCTAATGGTTCAAGAGTTCTATGCCAATGCATGGATCACTAGGAACCATGATCAAAGTAAGAACCCGAACCCAAAGAATTATCTCACCATGGTTCGGGGGAAATACTTAGATTTTAGTCCGGAAAATGTGAGGTTGGCGTTTGACTTGCCTATGATGCAAGGAGATACACGCCCCTACACTAGAAGGGTCAACTTTGATCAAAGGTTGAACCAAGTCCTCATGGACATATGTGTGGAAGGAGCTCAATGGAAGATTGACTCAAAAGGCAAACCAGTTCAACTTAGAAGACTGGACCTTAAGCCTCACTACAAGAAAAATACCCATTCAGCCACACTTTTTTTAAGCTACATTTGAAAAGCGTAGCCTATTCTATGAATAGGCTACGCTTTTCTCCGTGTTGCCTTTTTATATGAGAAAAGGATACACAATTGTGGCATCATTTAAAAAGTGTAGCCTTAGGTATTTTAGAAATCACTTATAAAGCGTAGCCGTAGATTAATATCTATAGGTTCACTTTTTGTATCAAAGGAGACGCTTTTAAAGAGTAGCCTATTTATTAAGTTTTGGGTGCGTTTTAAAAGTGATGCCTAATGTGTCTAGAACAAAAAATTTGACACTTAGGCTATGTTTGGTTGGAAGGAAAGAAATAGAGAGGAAAGAAATAGAAAGGAAAGAAAGGAAATGAAAGAAATTGAGTGGATTTTTATTTTCCTTAGATGTGTTTGGATGAAAGGGAAATAAGAAGGAAAGAAATATTATAAAAAGATAATTTTATCCTTATATTATAAATGATATAGAAAAAAGTAAAGGGGTAATATTGGAAGTAGAGAAAGAGATTTAATTTTCCCTCCATTTTCTCTCCATTGTTGGAAGGAAAAAAATTGGTGGGTCCCACCAATATTTTTCCATCCATTTTTCTTCCTCTCCCATTTCTCTCTTCAACCAAACAAAGGAAAATAACTATTTTCTTTCCTATTTCTTTCCCTCCATTTTCCTTCCTTCCATTTTCACCTCAAACAAACACACCATTAGTGAATTTTTTCCCTCTTTTCCCTGAAAGCAAAGTCACATACACACTTAGTGAAATTTTTGTCATTCCCTCCAAAGAACAACACACCTTCATTCATCCTCGCAACCCTGCCTCGCCTGCACCTACTTCGTACACCCTCGCAGCCCTGCCTCCAAAGCTCACCATCGATCGTCGCCCCCCACTCATTCTCTTTACTCTCGCCGTTGACCCTCTCCCTCCAAATCTCACTGATCACCTCCAAAGCGCGACCTTCATCCCCTTTCGTAAACCCTCGCAACCCTGCCTCCAAAGCTCACCGTCGATCGTCGCCCCCCACTCACTCTCTTCACTCTCGCCATTGACCCTCTCACTGTCGCTCTCGCTATTGACCCTCTCACTCTCACCATTGACCCTCTCATACAAGAAGAAACCCTCAATCTCGCCAGTGACCGTCGTTGCCCCCACTCACCAGTCACCCGCACTCACCACTCTCCACATTGCTGCACCACTGACCGTCGCTCCTCTTCGCCATCTTGCACTGATTGTCGCTGCGCCGCCCTCACCATCGTCGCTACTGCCGCTCTTACCATCGTCATCTCCGTGCTTCTCATCATCGTCTTCTCTGTGCTCACATCATTGAATAGGTATGTAGTGATTTCTATTTGGTTCTGAAATTTCAGAGGCTTAGGGTTCCGATTTTAGGGGTTTTAATTTGGGGATTTCAATCTGTGAAATATGGGTTTGTGAATTGTAATTTGATAACATGCATGCTGTTGTTGATGAAGATGTATGGTATTTTAGGGTTTGTGAACTGTGATTTAATATATAGCTTGTCTATTTTTCTGTATTTTTGTTTGTGAGACTGAATCCAAATGCAGTTAATAATTTTCTCAATGAATAAGTTGGCTTCTGTTTCTCTGTTTTCAGCTTCCGTTTCTTCTAGAAAATAGACCTATCTTTATATGTCTGTGCTTTCTCTCAACATTGCCTTATTGTTGATGAATATAAGGGCATGACAATCTATGAATAATACCTTCTAATGCTAAAAATGCAGTAAAAACTTGAGAAGTAAATTCCCCACCATGATCAGATTGTAGAGCTAAAATGGAGTGTCCTGTTTACTTCTCCATCCTCAATTTGTATTGTTTAAAGACTTTAAAAGCTTCTGATTTATTGACCAAAAGAAAGATACTAGTATATTTGCTAAATGCATCAACAAAACTAATATAAAAATGAAAACCATTTCTTGAATTTACTGGTGATGGTCCCCATATGTCTGCATACATTAATTTACTTGTGAAGTTAGGAATAATAGTTTGTTTGTAACCTCCAATTCTATATTATATAGTAAGTCAGGTGTTAGTTTCTGTTTTAAGCTTCCTGTTTTGAGTCCATTTTGGATATCTTTCTGTATAGGCTAGTTCCCTCACATATACAAGGTTCTCCCTTTGTATCTTGTTTGTAATCAATGAATGAGGTAATTCAGTTTCATATCATCTCTCTCACAAAGTCTTGAAAACTCTTTCTTTCTACACGTATTTTGTTATGCTTTTTTATATTGCAGCTCCTTCAACAATGCCTAGTGTCAATAGAGGGCATTGAGATTTCTGACATGTAGCAACTGAAATTTCATGTTAATAACAATTGTATTTTCTGGTGTCTAAGTTTTTATTCATATATGGCCTTCTTGTTATTTAAATGTTGTCTTTACCCCATTATTTGCAGAAGTTTGTCCTTCTTTGCACTTGACAGCAACTCTAAATCAAAGTTTGATGGCACCAAAAGTTATTTAGGGTAACCCTTTGAAAGTATTACAAAGGGAAGCTTGTTTCCTAAGTTAATATTTTTAGACATTTATCATCTTCTTTGTCTTTTATGCTGCAATTCATATGCTAATTCTTAGAATTCATAGTGAAAGGAGGCCAGTTGAAAGAGAAGCTTACAAACCACTACTCAAACTCTTACAGTCAAATTCATAATGTTTTAGACCTACAAACAGACAAAAAAAAATATGGATAAGAATTAGTTGGTTATCTTTATTTATATTATATAGCGGTAGACATTTTTTATTTCTAGTAAATTTAAAATTTAAGTTTTTATTATTTTTGTATAAATAAATTAAGAAAAACATGTTTCTGTTGTATTTTTAGTGTAAGCAGTAAATCACATATCAGTTAAATTGGGACTAAATGATGTATATATATTTGATAAATTAATGAACCCATCGCCTAAACTTACTCTGATATTTCTTATTTAATGAAATAATCTGAATTCTTCCAAATTCTGGGTTTTGCTTAAAGTGATTTTACATTGCACGCTTTCTCTTGAAGAGAGGAAGCTATATAGCTATTATATTTATTTATTTAGTTTCTTGAATATCTTCCTGTCAAAGTTCTTGAAGATATTAAAATGCAACACTTAGGGATGAAAAATTTTTTACTGTAAAACAAAACTTCATACTTGTAAAGCCACTAATAAAGCCACTAAATCAAACTTTGGGGCCTTTTTAATTAGTAATAATAGGAGTATTTTTCACGCAGTTAATGAGATCGGTTTGAAATTATAAACCACCATGAGAAGCATGAGTTTCTTGCCAAACTTAAACCCTTTATAATTTAATTTTTTTTATCATTTTATTAATTTGTATACCCAATTTTAGTTTTCTATATATCCAAATAATTACTATCTTTTTATTTTGCTTTACTATCTATTTTGAAAAGCACAAATTTCTAAATGTTATCCTAATATGCCAAAAGTTTCTTTTGTTATTTCTAAATATTGGATGCATGTCTCATTGGCAATGTGATATTGGTTTCATTATTGTTCTCTCCTGCCTTTAGTCACCCCTTTTGCATACAAGACCAGGCTTCTGATGTTGGTGTGCTTCTTGCCGATACTGATGGGATCTTCCACTCAATCAAGGTCTGTTTTTATAACCATTGGTAGAATATGCTTATAGTAAGGATTTGCATCATTATGGTAGTCTCTTTGGACATTTTGATCTGAGAATTAATATATTTGTTTTACCATGAGTTGCATCAATTGTTGCTGCTGCAATGCCACATGTATAGTTCAGTTGAATAAAGTGTTGTGCATGCTTTGTTCTGTTGTAAACAAGATAGGAAGAAGAATAACTTAATATTATTGATATTGTTATGTTTATAATTCTAGAGGTTATATTTCTCTAGGAACAGATGAACTTAAATTTATCAATTGTCAATCATGTGCATTATTGTTATGAAAATATTGTGTTGATTTCAATTATCTTTAAATGGGAACAACTACAATTGAGCTAAGCCCAATTCTATCTAATCTGATTTTTAACTTTTCATGAGACATAGTGCACACTATTTTCGAATGCTTATCAGTTATCATTATTTTTTGTTGTTGGTAAGATATGTTGATTGCAACATTCAATTCCTTTGTTCATATGCTTTTGCTGCAGAGTCGATCCGAGCAAGAAAGAGAACCATATGCGAGCACAAATAAAACTTCTTCCGAGGGAAGCAAGTACACTGTCACAGTAAGTAACTCGTGTTGGCCATTGTCTCTGAGGGAAGCAAGTCACACCACCCGTTTTTTTCAATGAAAAAGAAGTAACACTAGTAATTTATTTATTTTACTTTCTCATGATCTATCATATGTGGATTGAGCACTAATAATAAAAAGTTAGGAATGACTTTAATATTTTGAATTTGGCTTATTTCTAAGCCAATTCAGGGTAGAAGATAATCATATATTCTAGGTGTGTTTAGTGGAAAGCTCTTATCTACATTTGTCCTTAGGGAAATTAAAAGCGAAACACCCCATGAAAGTCTCAATGTTGAAAACTAATTAAGTATATCTGAACAATTAATTTATATTTTATATTTGAATTTTTGCCTTGTTAAATAATTATTTTAATTTTTTATTTTTATAATTGCAAATGTCATTATAAATGTTTTTTTAATTATTTTTCTATATAATTATGCAGGATAATATTGAGGATGATAATGAAGATTAATCTGTTTTTGATTGTGGTTTATTGGCTAAGATGGAGTAGTCTTCAGAATGAATATATGTATGGTTGACTAATAATTTTTATTAGAAGATATTTATGTAGGATATAATATTTTAATTTAGTTTTCCGTAGAGTATTAGTAGTAAATTCTAAGTGATCTCATGCTTATTTTGATAAAGCTATGCTTAATTTAGTGTGAGATGTATGAATATTCAAAATTAACTTCTATTCTAGTATTTTTGGATCATTGTAAATATATATTGTTTATAGATAATTTGTTATTTAGAGAAATTATTTAGTATAATTATGTATTTATTTTTATTTTGTAATATTCAACTCATTTAAATAAAAATGCAGAATTATTATACATATAATCATATTAATTATTATGTTGTATTAATAATAATAATAATAATAATAATAATAATAATTATTATTATTATTATTATTATTATTATTATTATTATTATTATTATTATTATTATTATTATTATTATTATATATACAGAAAAAAAAACAAGACCTAAGGCTACACTTATATAGAGTAGCTATAGTATACAAAAAAAAATCGAGACCTAAGGCTACACTTATTTACAGTAGCTATAGTATACAAAAAAAAAGAGGGACCTAAGGCTACGCTTATAAAAAGTAGCTATGGTATACAATGTGGCTACGCTTTACAAGTGATGCAGTAGCGTTGAAAAGCGTAGCCTATTCTGGAAAAATGAAAGCTGAAAAGCGTAGCCTTTGGTCCTAGACAGCATCACTTGAAAGGCGTAGCCTATTCCCAAATGCCAAAAGCGTAGCCCTTGGTGCAGAAAAGCGTAGCCTTTGAGAATAGGCAACGGCCGAATAGAAATCACCCCAAAAAGCGTAGCCGTAGCCCAAAAAACGTAGCCGTAGCCTAAGGCATCATTTTTTTTCACTTTTGGCTACACTTTTCAAGTGTACCTGAATGGGTATTTTTCTTGTAGTGCCTGTAGCTAGAGGATGGTTGGAGTTCATCCAACGCTCCATCATCCCCACTAGCAACCGATCTGAAGTTACTGTGGATCGGGCCATCATGATTCATAGCATCATGATTGGTGAGGAAGTAGAAGTTCATGAAGTCATCTCCCTTGAACTCTACAAAATAGCCGAAAAGTCCTCCCCCTTGGCAAGGCTAGCTTTCCCTCATTTTATTTGCCATCTATGTTACTCAGCTGGAGCTTTCATAGAAGGAGACATTCCTATTGAGGAAGAGAAGCCCATCGCTAAGAAAAGGATGGAGCAAACAAGAGAGCCCACTCATGGAGCTCAAGAAACACATGAGGAAGCTCATCATCAAGAAATCCCTGAGATACCTCAAGGGATGCACTTTCCTCCACAGAATTTTTGGGAGCAAATCAACACCTCCCTAGGAGAATTAAGTTCCAACATGGGACAATTAAGGGTGGAACATCAAGAGCACTCCATCATCCTTCATGAAATTAGAGAAGATCAAAAAGCAATGAGGGAGGAGCAACAAAGACAAGGAAGAGACATAGAAGAGCTCAAGGACATCATTGGTTCCTCAAGGAGAAAACGCCACTATCACTAAGGTGGACTCATTCCTTGTTCTTACATTCTCTGTTTTTCGTTTTCTTTATGTTAAGTGCTTATCCATGTTTGTGTCTTATTACATGATCATTAGTATTTATTAACTTTGTCTTAAAGTTATGAATGTCCTATGAATCCATCACCTCTCTTAAATGAAAACTGTTTTAATTCAAAAGAACAAGAAGTACAAGAGTTTCGAATTTATCTTTGAACTTAGTTTAATTATATTGATGTGGTGACAATACTTTTTGTTTTCTGAATGAATGCTTGAACAGTGCAAATGTCTTTTGAAGTTGTTGTTTAAGAATGTTAAATATGTTGGCTCCTGAAAGAATGATGACAAGGAGACATGTTATTTGATAATCTGAAAAATCATAAAAATGATTCTTGAAGCAAGAAAAAGCAGCAAAGAACAAAGCTTGCAGAAAAAAAAATGGCGAAAAAAATAGAAAGAAAAAAGAGAAAAAGAAAGCAGAAAAAGCCAAAAGCTCTTAAAACCAAGAGGCAAGAGCAAAAAAGCCAGCTAATAACCCTTAAAACCAAAAGGCAAGGGTAAATAAAAGGGATCCCAAGGCTTTGAGCATCAGTGGATAGGAGGGCCTAAAGGAATAAAATCCTGGCCTAAGCGACTAAACCAAGCTGTCCCTAACCATGTGCTTGTGGCGTGAAGGTGTCAAGTGAAAACTTGAGACTGAGTGGTTAAAGTCAAGGTCCAAAGCAAAAAAAGGAGTGTGCTTAAGAACCCTGGACACCTCTAATTGGGGACTTTAGCAAAGCTGAGTCACAATCTGAAAAGGTTCACCCAATTATGTGTCTGTGGCATTTATGTATCCGGTGGTAATACTGGAAAACAAAGTGCTTAGGGCCACGACCAAGACTCATAAAGTAGTTTGTGTTCAAGAATCAACATACTGAACTAGGAGAATCAATAACACTATCTGAACTCTGAGTTCCTATAGATGCCAATCATTCTGAACCTCAATGGATAAAGTAAGATGCCAAAACTATTCAAGAGGCAAAAAGCTACAAGTCCCGCTCATCTGATTGGAGCTATGTTTCATTGATAGTTTGGAATTTATAGTATATTCTCTTCTTTTTATCCTATTTTATTTTCAGTTGCTTGGGGACAAGCAACAATTTAAGTTTGGTGTTGTGATGAGCGGATAATTTATATGCTTTTTAGCATTGTTTTTAGTATGTTTATAGTAGGATCTAGTTACTTTTAGGGATGTTTTCATTAGTTTTTATGTTAAATTCACATTTCTGGACTCTACTATGAGTTTGTGTGTTTTTCTGTAATTTCAGGTATTTTCTGGCTGAAATTGAGGGACTTGAGCAAAAATTAGATTCAGAGGTTGAAGAAGGACTGCTGATGCTGTTGGATTCTGACCTCCTTGCACTCAAAGTGGATTTTCTGGAGCTACAAAACTCAAAATGGCGCGCTTCCAATTGCGTTGGAAAGTAGACATCCAGGGCTTTCCAGAAATATATAATAGTTGATACTTTGGTCGAGTTTAGACGACGGAAAAGGGCGTTGAACCCCAGTTCTACGCTGTAGTCTGGAGTTAAACGCCAGAAACACGTCACGAACCAGAGTTGAACGCAAGAAATACGTTACAAACTGGCGTTCAACTCCAAGAATGACCTCTCCATGTGTAAACTTCAAGCTCAGCCCAAGCACACACCAAGTGGGCCCCGGAAGTGGATTTATGCATCAATTACTTACTTCTGTAAACCCTAGTAACTAGTTTAGTATAAATATGACTTTTTACTATGGTATTAGACATCTTTTGATCATTTTTAGATCTCTAGACCTCCATGGGAGGCTGGCCATTCGGCCATGCCTGAACCTTTCACTTATATATTTTCAAACGGTAGAGTTTCTGCACTCCATAGATTAAGGTGTGGAGCTCTGCTGTTCCTCACGAATTAATGCAAAGTACTACTGTTTCTCTATTCAATTCAACTTATTCCGCTTCTAAGATATTCATTCACACTTCGATATGAATGTGATGAACGTGACCATTATCATCATTCCCCCACCAACACGTGCCTGACAACCACTTCCGTTCCACCTTAGATTGAATGAGTATCTCTTAGGTCTCTTAGTCAGAATCTTCGTGGTATAAGCTAGATTGATGGCGGCATTCATGAGAGTCTGGAAAGTCTAAACCTTGTCTGTGGTATTCCGAGTAGGACTCTGGGATTGAATGACTGTGACGAACTTCAAACTCGCGAGTGCTGGGCGTAGTGACAGACGCAAAAGGAGGGTGAATCCTATTCCAGTATGATCGAGAACCTCAGATGATTAGCCGTACTATGACAGAGCATTTGGACCATTTTCACAAGAAGATAGGATGCAGCCATTGACCACGGTGATGCCTCCAGATGATTAGCCATGCAGTGACAGCGCATCGGACCATTTTCACAGAGAGGATGAAAAGTAGCCATTGACAAAGGTGATGTCCTTACATAAAGCCAGCCATGGAAAGGAGTAGGACTGATTGGATGAAGACAGTAGGAAAGTAGAAGTTCAGAGGGACAAAAGCATCTCTATACGTTTATCTGAAATTCTCACCAATGATATACATAAGTATTTCTATCTTTATTTTCTATTTATTTATTATTATTTTCGAAAACTCCATAACCATTTGATATCCGCCTGACTGAGATCTACAAGATGAGCATAGCTTGCTTCATACCAATAATCTTCGTGGGATCGACTCTTACTCACGTAAGGTTTATTACTTGGACGACCCAGTGCACTTGCTGGTTAGTTGTATCGAAGTTGTGAATGAAAAATAATTTATTAAGACGTGCGTACAGAGTTTTTGGCGCCGTTGCCTGAGATCACAATTTCGTGCACCAACCACCATCTACCAGTGTCAAGCCGCCGACAAAGCGGGTAAAGAGGATCATTAAAGTTGATGAAGCCAAGAAAGCCTTTCCCGCACAGGACACCACACGGTTCACTAACCGTTACTGCGAACAGATGTTCCCCATCCTAGCCGAGAGGAACTACAACAATGAGCATCTACTCATTGTTCCAACATACTTTGTTGATTTTGTGGAGCCCCGCATAGAGAGGATATAGTGGGGATTTTTGAGGAGGCAGCCACGGGAGGCCAACTTATCATAGGTAGTTGAATTCTACTCCAACTTCTACTCTCCTACCCTGCAGACTGTCTATGTTCATCAGCACCAAGTCCCTGTCTCCAAGAGTGCCATACAGCGAGCGCTAGACCTTCCACCCAGCCCAGATGGATTGGATGCATATCAAGAAGCCTCTCTTAAGTGCCAGATGTATCAGTTCGACTGGGATAGCGTCCTTGGAGTTATAGCCCAACCTAGCAGCACCTGGATCTATGGGCCGCATCGGTCAAAATCCAAGAGCATCTCAGACCAGTCACTTATCTTGGAGGCTCGCATGTGGGAACAGATTATGTCCCACTATATCTTTCCGAGCACTCATGAGTCCACCTTCACAGTGGACATGGCCGTCCTCATCTGGTGTATCCTGACAGAGCAACTCCTCAACCTGCCCCGACACATTCGGCAAGCCATGAGACACGTACAGATTGGGGGCAACCTGCCTTTCCCCACATTGGTTTCAGATTTAGTCTTGCAGTGGATGTGTCCTATCGGGCAGGGGACACGAAGGTCATGATCCCTAGGGCCGACCAGTATGTCCCACATGGGAAGTACGTCAGGCCACCAGTTCGTTTTGTGAGCTGGCCTGCAGGCCCATCTTTGGATACTCCTCCTTCTTCTAATCCACCATCATCCACACCACAAGCACCATCCACCCATCAGATGTTCCTTCAGATCCTTGAGAGGTTCGACTGGCAAGACCGGCGGATGGAGCAATTGGAGCGCCGTAACAAGTGCCAATACAACTATCTGAAGGAGCTCATAGTTGGTACTCACCCACCTCTGGAACAGAAGGACACCTCGGACTCCCCTTCATCCAGTAGCACAGGGAGCCATGGAAAACCAGACAGCGGAGGCGATGCTTCCAGCCCTACCTTGCTTCTTACTGATGGCACGGAGGACCGTTCCAAGCCTTAAGTGTGGAGAGGTCAGTCCTTGACTTCCAGAGGTAATTTCTCTCTTTTAACACCAACATTTTAGTTTTTCTTTTAATAGATAGGATAGATTGCATGATAATAATTACTTGCATGTATGTTCTGCTTGGTTGAAGTAATAAATTTCTTTTCAAGACCCTATTTTATAATATTTTACTAATTTAAATTGAAAATTTATGTTAAATTTATTTGAGGATTTTAATTTGGAACATGAATTATGGCTAAGAACACACCACCTGTGAGATTTGAGCTTAATTATATGGTTACATTATTTAACCATGATTTTTATTCTTGTGTGTTTTCTTATCTATGATTGTAATCTATAGTTTGTTCCATTCTATATGTCCATTATTTACTGTATTTGCATGCATACATATGGTTGAGGCCATCATTTGTTATTAGCTCACTTATCCCAAATAGCCTACCACTTCAATTACCTTTGTTTGCCACTTTAGAGCCTTTTAACCCCCTTTGTTCTATATTTTACCACATCACTAGCCTTAAGCGAAAAAACAATTAATTACCCCAATTGAATCTTTGGTTAGTTTAAGATAAAGATTGTGTATCAATTAAGTGTGGAAAATTGTGGAAACTTGGGTTGATGAAATTGTATTGTGTTTTATTGACAAAAGTATTGGGAATTTGGGTGCATACTCATGTGAGATTAGAAAAACCATATGCATTGATATGTCATGTTTGCTTTCATGTTCATCAAAATAATAATAATAATAATAATAATAATAATAATAATAATAATAATAATAATAATAATAATAATAATAATAATAATAATAATAATAATAATAATAATAATAATAGTAAAGAAATTTACTTTATAAATAAATAAATAGGGGACAAAATTATCCCAATGTCAAGTTTAATAAAAGATCAATGTATATGTGGTGAAATTAAAGTTAACTTGACACATGAGTATGTGATGCAAAAGTGGGAATTTTAGATAGCTAAGAATAATTTCATATATATAGAGTGTGTGTGTGTGTGTGTGTGTGTGTGTTAGTTGAGAGCTTAGGTTAGTCAAAGATTCAATTTACAGCTCACTTTGCCATACATGTATCCTCACCCTTACCTTAGCCCCTTTACAACCTTTAAAAGACCTCATGATGTTTGCATTTGTACACTAAATATCTGTTGATTGGTTCGATGAAGAACAAAGTTTTAGAAAGCATGACTATAGAATAGTAGAGTGAATAACCCTAGACACTTGAGCGATTAGAGTGTATATACACTTCCAGTGAGGGTTCAATGCTAGATTCTATGTTCCCTGCTTTCATGAGCTATCTTCTTAAAAGTTTACTTGTCTTTTATTGTGTGATTTGAATTAGTGGAATCTGATTTATTTTTGTCTTGAAGAACTTGTTTACTTTCAACCAAGTAGATAGAAACATCTTAGCATATAGTTGCATTCACATACAAAGGTTGCATCTCATGAGTCTTACTTTTCTCTATTTATTCTTTTGATCTCCTTGAGCTTAGCATGAGGACATGCTAATGTTTAAGTGTGGGGAGATTGATAAACCACTATTTTATGGTTTATCTAGTGCTAATTTGGGTGGTTTTTACCAAGTCTTTGCACACTGATTCATACAAATTGCATGATTTTACAATTCCTTCCCAATTTTGTTCTATGGTTGAAAACTTGCTTCCTAAGCTTTTAAATTGTGTATTTTAATCCCCCTTTATACCATTCGATGCCGTGATCTGTGCGTTAAGTGTTTTCAGGCTGTATAGGGGCAGGAATGGCTTAGAGGATGGAGAGGAAGCTTGCAAAGATGGAAGGAACACAAGAATTGAAGGAGATAACCAGCGAGGATCGACGCGCACGCATGGCTTATACGTGCGCATGATTTGGAGATTTTTACAGCGACGCGTGCGTGCACCTGACGCGTACGTGTGATAAGCGAGAGTGTATAGAGACACGTGCGCGTACCTGACGCTTACACATGACACGCGAAGATGACCATCGACGCGTATGCGTCAGTCACGCGTACGCGTGACATGCGCCACGTGCAGAAAACAAAGAAGACGCTGGGAGCGATTTTTGGGCTGAGTTTGGACCCAGTTTTTGGCCTAGAAACACAGACTAGAGCTAAGGGACAAGCAGAGACTTAACACACATTCTCATTTGCATAGTTTTTAGTTTTACTTTTAATCTTAGAGAGAAAACACTCCTTCCTCTAGGTTTTCTTCGCATTCATTGTTTTAGAGTTTATTGCTTTCGATTTGGATATTGAGAAGAGTTACTACCTCCGTTGAAGTTGCCTTTATTCTAGTTTGTTTCTTTATTCCTTTACTCTTTTAATTACTCATTAACCCTGTTCAGATAAGGATGTTTATGGTTTTGGAATTTATTAATGTAAGGAACTATTTTTACCTTTAATTAATTTTCAGTTATTATTTTAACTAATTTATCATGTCTTCTTTTTATTCCCTTTTATAGTTTATGAAAATGGCATTCATATCAATGGAGTAGACTCCCAACTTGACTTAGGAGTTGATTAAAAGGAGACCCTTGAGTTGGAATACTCAAGTGTTGATTTTAATTGGAAATTATTGGCCAATTCTCTAGTCACTAACGATCCTTCCATAAGGAGAGGATTAGGACTTGTGAATAAGAGTTAGCTCAATTACTTGACTTTCCTTTATTCGGTAAGGGTTAACTAAGTAAAAACAACAACCTCTTACTGTTACACTTGAGAAAATCCAACAAGGATAGAACTTCCGATTAATCTTCTCCCGGTCAAGGCTTTATTTTAAATTATATAAATTCTCTCGTTAATTTTCATTGCTTTAATTCATAATTATTTTAATTTCCCGTTCTCCAACTCTAAAATTTCTCGAAAAAATTCCTGACTAATAAAATAGTACTCTTTTATCAACTCGTTGGGAGACGACCTGGGAATTCTACTCCCAGTATTTTATTCTTAATTTGTGACAACCCTTTTAAATTGATAAGCAGAATTTTCATCGGTTAAGAACTGTACTTGCAACGCTATTTTCATTATAAATTCTTAATCGGCAAATTTACGCAGGTCAGGAAGTTTGCTTCATACAATACCAGGAGGATAGTTGTATATATATAGCATCACTGGCCATATGCTAATGTTTGAACTGAGAGTCCCGAATGGATTGAAGCCATCGGTTGCTAAAGTGAGCCTTATGTTATGAGGATCTTTAGCAAATTCTGGATATAACAAATCAAAATCCTTCCATGCCTTGCTATCTATAGGATGCTTTAACTTTTCATCTGAGTTAGGAAACTCCAAATGCTAGCACATTAGTCTTGCTATCTTAGAGGACATATATAACATTCTTAACCTAAGAGTAAGATGAAAGTACCTCAACACCTTTGCTGGTACCCTTTTCTTTTGATATTGACTTGTTCCCACAACTTCCGTATTGTTGCCTATGTTCTCTTCTACTTTATATCGAGATGCATTACAGACCACATATTTCTTTTTTTTTTCTCATTGTCTTTTCCCGAAAAGAGCATATAGTTATTTGGACATGCATCAATTTTTTCGTATCCCAAACCTAACAATTTAATCATTTTTTGGCTTCATAAAATGAAGTGGGCAAGTTAGCATGGGAAAAAGCATTGTTGAGAAGGTCGACTATCATGGAGAATGTCATATCAGTAGCACCGCACAACACCTTGATATGATACAACTCAACAACAAATGATAATTTACTATATTTTGCACACCTAAGATATAATTTACGATTCCCATCCTTTAGAACTCTCTAATTCTCCTTGAATCCTCATTAGTCTAATTTACCGGCGGCATTGGAATGGAATCAGTTCTCGAAGCAAAGGGCTCATCATCATCACCTTCATAGTTATGGTTATCTATACCAAAAATATCATTCAACATATCATGCAATGGAGGTTTTTTAACAGGCTCTGTATGATCGTGATCTAATATTTCTTCTTTCGGCTGGACTACAGTTTCTCCATACATATACCAAGAAGTATACTTTTTTGGAAATTCTTTTTGGAGTAAATAAGTTAATACTTCAATTCTCATCCCCATATCGTTAAACCCACATTTGATGCATGGACATATAATTTTTTCATTTATAACAGCTCTAGCAAAAGCAAAGTCCAAAAACTCTTCAACCCCGCATTTATACTCTATTGATGTAATAATTGATTTATAAATCCAACTTTTATCAATCATAATTGGATAACTGTGTTTAAATAATACTGTACCAAAACATAAGTGTATGAAAGGCATAACAATGAATGATACAACGACAAATTAGCATATCATGTATTAGTTCCTTATTAATATACACAACAAATTATAGAAATGTAGTGACATAAAGTGTGAAGGAGGTGTTAGTGAACCAACCTAAATGGATCGTCAAATTAATATTACTCACTAATCAGCTGCAAAGTAAGGATAATTGTATTGTAGAGTCTCACAATCTGCATCACAAAAACAAATGAACCTTGTCATTAATAATCAATTATGCATAATAAATTTAAAAATTATTTAGGTAGAAAATCTTAAAACAAATAATTTTGTATAATTTTTAACTAAAAATATACAAAAGAACTCCATATAAAATGGAATAAGTTATAGTAAATGATATGGTTTTTTTTAATACGGTGCATAACTTAATTAAAAAAAAGCAGTTAGATATTTTTTAATAAATTTTAAATATTTTAAACATTGTTTAATATAATATCTTATATATGTTTTTTTATAAATATGTTGTATACTTTATATATGAAAGAAAAAGTAAGGCAACATAAACACCATAAAATTCATCTAAAGTGATAGCTTGATTTATTTAGAAGTAAACCAAATTATTTTTATTACACAATGATGTTGTATAAGGGTATTTGAGGTTGCAAAAAAGTCTAACAAGTACTTATAATGAATATACCGAGCTACTGTATTAATTTCACAATGGAGGGTTATGACACGGAAACTATTCATAACAAGATTTATGAGTACTTTTGCATACTAATAATTTATGTAAATTGGCTTTATTTTGTTACTCTCATACAAAGTTATGTTGTTTGTTAAAGGCCGATGTTAACTTCTTTAAACACTATAAAATCATCTATTCTATAACAAGAAAACTAATAACAAAAAAACAAACAAAATCAAATCTAAGAAGATTCGGTAACTTTTTTATCTGATTTAAGTATTTTTTATTTAAATAATTTAGTGTTATTTCATATTACACTCTGCATTTAATATATTTTTATATTATATAACTATATTAGAATATTCAATAAGTATTGGTATTGTTGTATTTTTATAAATTGATAGAAGAATTTGTAAGAAAAATCCTTTTCTTCATATTTGTTGGTTATTTACAGTGAAAACAAATTATTAAAAGAGTTAGTTTTGATTCAATTATTGAAGATTTTAAAACTTTCAACACTGAATGCCATTTAATAGTACTTTCTAATTTTTATTTGTAGATATTTATTTTTTATGATATTAGTAATAAAAAAATAAGTTTTATTTATAAAGTTTATTTTAATATAAAAGATTTTATTATGATTTTTATGTTAAGATTTTTGGCCTTTTAAAATTTTTCAGTCAAGCTTGGACTACTGTGAGTACGATAATATATATCTGGAAATACAAGTACAGTACCTATTTGAGAGCAGTGGTGCACAAGAAACAAAATATTAAATAGCAGGAAATATAACCTTTAGGCTATTTGAAACCCCAACAAGTTGATCAACATTGGTTCCACACTTTATTTATCCTGAATAATTTCATCTTCAATGTCCTACAAGGGAGAAAAGGCTATCAATGAGTCGAAAAAGACATTAAGTATACTTAAATCATATAAAGTGAGGTACAACTTTGACTAAACAATTTACCTTTATCTCTGGTCTCGATAGTCTCCGTCGCATTCCTATTTTTTCTTTATAACAGTAGCAAGATAACAAACTAATATTAATGAAATCCAGGATATTCTTCTATTGAAATGTGAATGAACAAATAATAAGAATATACAAATGAATGAGAAGAAGTATCTGTTCTTATATAATGTTGATATGATGCACATTTAATAGGAATTAGTTAAGCAAAGAGTTGGCTATATGACTAGGTAACGAATGATCTGAACTATCTTCATCTATCTTATGTGTTGGACATTCTTTTTATTCTTCTCTGTTACTGTTATCCTTTTCTTTTTAACAAATTTTAAATTTAAAATCTTAAAAAACTTAAATTGAATGTTCTTAAATATTGATATTTAATTTAATTAAATACATATTCAATTATTAATTGAAATAAAACCTAAATATACTGTGTATATTATTTTCAAGCCGCCAAATTTCACTTGTTTTATAATAAATATTAATTTGCTATATTGACTCAAGATTCATTTATGAAGAGGACAACCCAAGTGATGTGCTTAGCTCGGATGGGATATGCAGCTTATGTCTTTTCTTTATTCATTCGTTTCTTTTATTTTGTGTGTCTGTTTGTCTAATATTGTACTAATTTTATTTCAATTAGCATGTTTAAAAAGCAATAATCATGCTCACGGGTTACATAGGAACATGCACATTAGTATATGGATAGTTTACGAGGATGCTATTTTTGAAAGAATTGTATTAACTCTTAGAATGGAAGACTAGCTTTTCAGAGGAGTCATAACAACCAATTATTAGTAGACAGACATGTTCAGTCGAAAACAAAAAATAACATTAAATGAAAAGACTTCAACAAAAGTAAAACAAAAGTACATCAAATATAGTATTCTCCTTGACACTATATTTCACAAAATCGCCGATGTAATAACCTACCACACAGAGCTTTACACCTAGGATGTAAAACAGAGGTGGCGAGGCGCTACGACCTCTAAAATAAAATATAAATACGTATAATAGTTGAAAGAATGTAGTATACTAGGAGCCTTGAAGAATGGGTAAAGCAAAAATCGCAAAATTAAAAACGCAACACTCAGGAAAGAGATTACTTGCGTACGAAAAAAACTAAGGTTCATAAACATATATATATATGGAAAGTAAGAGTAGAGGATCAAGATACAAAATCTCAAGCTCCGAACTCAGCCTGCGAAGCTAAGGCTGGCCAGAGAATAGTTATATATATATATATATATATATATATATATATATATATATATATATATATATATATATAATCCATAACCCAAAATACATAAAAGCAACCCTAATTCTCCATAAACCTCTATGAGGTGCAAAAGTAAAACATATATACATAGGGAGAATCTATACATATATATGACAAAACAGAAAAAAGTATAATCCCAAAAAGCCCATCTCGACCTGTATATGAAAAATAACAACATAGTATGGGATGAGAATTGGAGGTTCTCAGCATGGTAAAGGTGCCACGCACATAAAATATAAGGCCCTGGGAATGCCAGAGGCAATCCTAGAATGCCGACACTCAGATTATAAAACTTAAGGAACTAAAATAGAAACCATAAACCAGGGTGGTTCTCTAAGGCTTTCTAAACTAAACCAATTCTTCAAATCTAATTAAAACTTAGCTAGAGCCCTAACTCTCTCTGTCTTTCCTCCATTCCTCCATCTCCGGTGAAGTTGCAAAGGCAAACAAGCAGACAATGGCAAACACAGGTAGGATACAAGTAATACAGATAGAAAATACAACAAATATCATATTATAATCACTTAGGAAATCCCAATTAATGCACAAGCAAGCAATTCAAACAATATGCATATGATGCATGCCTGTCCTATGACTGATGAGTCTCATCTGTCGGTTATCAAGTTAAACTGACATGTCCGGCTACTAAGTCCTGGACCGTCCCCCGACGCGCATCCCCAATAGTCTATGCATAGCTTTTTCTTATATATATAAAATTGCTCAATGGGGTTAACCTTCTCGGAAATTTATAAGTGCTCTGTCAATAGAGTATCGAGTCAACCTGAAACACGTGGTGGCAAGCCACGATACTTTACCCAAGAAAATTCGTATCTCAGATAATCATTTCATATTCATTCATAAATATTTCATAATCATTCATATGGCTATAACATCACTTGTTCATCATATAATTTCATTTTTACACATAACATATCATAACCTGGAGCAAGTGGGGCGAAACCACAACCCTTGCGTCTACCCGGGGAGCCTCTATAATAACCAACCTGGAGCAAGTGAGGCGAGACCACAACCCTTGCATCTACCTAGGAGGTACATTCTCATATGCCCAAGAGGAATAAAGGAGGGGATCCTAACCTCGAACCATCTCGTTGGGGGCGATTTTACAATACCAGGAGGAACAAGGAAGGGGATCCTCACCTTCCACCATCTCCTGGGGTCGCACTTTCGAGAAAGAGTACCCAGATGTAACATTTATTTCTTTCTTTAGCAAGTTTCATAATTCAAGTAGTGTATATATATATATATATATATATTCACCCTACCTCCTCATACCTAAATCATCACTTCACAAACTTTCTTCATCTCCAAGTTACCCACTATTCCTAGCTTCATCTCATTACTAGGCTACTAACAACCTCTAGGGTCAAAGGAATGAAAATAGAGGTTTAGAGGATTCAAAATTAAGCTTTAAAACACTAAAACTCAATTGCTGAAAACAGGGGCCACGTGTTGTAACACCCTAACTACCAAAGCTCACGCTTCCGGCTGCGCAATTCTGATAGCTCGGACATTACGACGACTTTTATACTATTTAATACTAAAATATGAGCCTGTTTAAAACTTTAAACTTTAAACCACTCCCAAAAACACTTTTGCTATACAACGTACATCCATACATACCATAAAATTTACAAAAACTCATAAAGAGTACATCCATACATATATACATACATATATATAAATATTATTACAAGCATTAACCAATAAAATCCCTATCCCTCTTACAGAATATATCAAGATAAAGGCGACGGTACAATAAACCATAACTAAAATAATACAGAGCATCTCAACAATAACTAAATAAACTCTTCGTAACTTCTGCGCCCATATCCTGAAAGGGAAAAATGTACGAGGGGGTGAGAACATCATCCTCGAAAGGGTTCTCAGTAGAGGGTTTTTGGGAATTATTGTGATAGGATACATGAAGAAAATCGCACCAGTGATTAATAACTGTCTTATGCCTCTTTTCAAAAAAAAAAAAACGGTTTACAATAAAAGTAAAGTCGAAAATCTTTTCTAAAAGAGGAACCGTTCAATTCTCAAAAACTCAAAAGCCTTTCAAAAAGGTTTAACCATGATGAACCAAATTAGCATTTCATACTTTTCCAAACCAGAAGCACAAAACCAGAACCAATCATCGGTCCATCTCATTTCAAACACGGCCCTAGGCCCAAACAATCCAACCACGGCCCTAGGCCCAAACAATCCAACCATCAACCGAATCACCACAATCCAACAGAGTCCCAGTTGCAAACACAGATAGGAAGTTCAAGCACAAACAAACAGTTACAACAAGTAGAACAATTAGCAGTTAATCACATAGGCAAACCAAGTATAATATGCACACCCAAACAATGTCACATAAATGCATATGATGCATGCCTGTCCCTAGTGGCTGATGATATAATCTGTCGGTTATATAGCCAACCCGACACATTCTGGTAGCTAACCATGGACAGAAACACCCATTGCTACTACCCAGGCGGGTGTTTAAAAGCTCAACCTGGAGCGAGTGGAATCACCACTACTACCGCTACTACCCAGGCGTCACAGTCTCTAACCTGGAGCAAGTGGGACGAACCACAACCCTTGCTACTACCCAGGTATCTCAAGCATATATTCATTCAGTCCCAGCCATGGATCAACATCCATCTCAGCCATCTGGCTTAAATTCATAATTCATAGTCAGCCATACGACCCATAACTCATTCGGCAATCAGCCATAAATCAATATCATACACAGCCATTCCGGCTCACGGTTTAATCTAGAACCAGCCAATATTCATAATCATACACAACCATTCTGGCCCATAACAAAACAACACTTCCACCATCCAACATCATCAAATTCATAAAACCGGCATTTAAGCCATAAATCACTTTTTCTCAAATCACTTCACTTTGAAATCAAGTTTCAACTCTTTTCAGCCTTGGCTTTAGAAATCTCGTTTCTCAAATCATCTCAGGCTCATAAGCCAAATTTACTCAAAGTGAGTTCCCTTTTTAAAACAAAGCCACTCTCGGCATTCTCTTTCCAAAACTTCCAAAACCATGGCAAGTTAAGGATTTACTTCAAAGTATTCAAAATCACCCATACAACAATGGGATTTCATAACAAAAGTTTCTCGGCAGAGTCCCAAGTCTTTAGGGAAGGTCAACCTATATCAATTCCTTAAAATTCATTGAAACTCTTAAAATCATGGATTCTCGGTTCAAGTAAATAAAACTGAATTTATTATGAAACCGACCATACAAAATCACAAGTTCCAACCCGGTCCAAAAATCAACTCATTTGAAAAGGAACTGGTTCATTTGAATCAAACCACTTTCAGGTTTCTTTTTGGAATCCATTTTTCTAACTCTTCCAAAATGCCTCAAACTTAATTACTCAATCAAAAGTCTAGATTCCTTTGAAATCACTAAAAGCTCCTTTTTATATTGAAATCAATATTAGAGCATCATTCTTTCTTTCAGTGATTCAAACGGTAAAAATAGTTCATTTCTAAATAAGTCAAACTCAAGGCATAAAGTTCACTAAATAAATTAAGCTTGAAAATATAAATATTCTCTTAATAAATCAAATAATACAACTTCTCAAATCCAATCCTTTTTAAATAACCTTTTAAACAAGACTGGAATTTTGTAGAAATTTCGGCAGCACCTCCCCTAAAACTTGGACTTTTGCCACCCGGTTCGGGTCCCATCTAAACCGTTTCTCATTCCTTTTCAACAGCTCAAAACCAGAAATCAATTCAAAGCAAGCTAAATCCAACAGTCGCCTCAGTGGCAGATCTCAAGAAAACCATTCCAAAGTCAACTAAATATCAACCGATTTAACTTATTTCCAAAGCTTTAAAGAAACGGTTCAGTAACAAATCATTTGTCCAAGATCAAGTCAATTAAAGTAAACCGGGCTGAATTCAAAAGTGCATTCGACTTTTCACATCATCAAATAATTGACTCAAATCAAATCAATCCTCAACGGATTAAACTCAGATTTCAAATCTTTAAAGAATCACTTCAAAACATTACATTTCACAAAGCCGCACAACAATTCAGCCAAACAAACATCCATAATCATTCGAGTCAATCAAATAATACATAAGGCAGATACAATCACTAAATACACCATATCTCACATCAGTATCCATATGTAATAATTCCAATAATAAACTATAGTTTTCGGAAAGCGCCCCTACCTCAAAATACAATTCCATAATCCAAACGTCTCACGGAGTCCTTTCCGCCTCAACTCAAAATCACCGGCAACCAAAACCTCAGCTCCCAGCCACTTTCGCAATAACCATAGCAACACTAATCGCAACATATAATAATCAGGACTCGACCCCACGTTATCAAAACTCATATTCATTAACCGAACACAACAGAATACTAACGCGAGGCTTTCCGAAACATAAATACTTACTGAACTAGCGAAACGAAGCAGCTGCGATTTCGAACAGGCCCGGCAATAGCTCCGGCGGCGGCCAGAAGCTCCGGTGGATCAACTATAAAAACCGCGTAGCATTAAAACCTTCTCGAAATCCAAAAAGGCAGAAACCTCAAATGAAACCCTTACCGGTAACTTTTCCGGCAACGGCAGAAGTAGCCAGAAGCTCCGGCGGTGGTTCCGGTGGCCTCAGAACTCCGGCGACAGTAGCAGAAGCTCCAGCTAAGCACCGCGGAGTAGCAGGTCGGTAGTGACAGAGGCAAACGGCAGTGACGGGAACTATCTCAGCCTCGGACCTCTCCCCTTCCTCTTCACGCACGCCGGTCTTCTCTCTCCTGGAAGAACCCCTTTGACGACGACGGCAGAACGGCGGCGGTCAGTGGCGCGACAGCGGCGCTCAGTCTCAGCCTTCCTCTCCGACGCGACGCGGCGGCGACCGGCGCAGCTTGTGACCCCATGGGTGACGGCGGTGAGGCACGAGCTCCCTCTCTCCTCCGACGCGAAACTCTCTCTCTCTCTTCCCTCTGTCCTTCGTGCGGTTCTGGAGGCAGTGTCACGTGTCGGCGGCGACGTGGTTAGGTCGCGACAACAAGGCGCGGTGGCGGCGATGCAAGTCCACCTTTCCCTGTTTCGCGAGCTCGACGGCGGCAAGTCCTCCTCCCTCTTCCTCTTTTCCCGCCGCAGCCCCCTGCCTCTCACTTCACGGATCCCTTTCTCTCTTTGTTTCTTTCTTTCTTTCAATAAGCTTGCAGCTGCTACTGCTGCATTAGGTATCCTGGGGTGTACCGGGTCAGGGGAACCGTGTAGGGTTTTTAGGGTTAGGGTTATGTGTGTTGAGTTTTAGGATTAGGGCAAAATTTGGTTCAAGGGTAATTTTGTAATTTCAAATAAAAGTAGGAGTAATATAGTAATTGAAACCAAAATTAAATCCAACACTAATTGTATATAGAAAAATACTATTTGCTCATTAATTTTACAAATCATTTTCAATAGAAAACCCAAAACTAAAAATTAGAAATAATATAATTAATTTCTCTATTTTTCTAAAATAGCAGTACTAATATTTAAAATATTACTGATCTAATCCAAACCATGTAAAACCCCTATTATTTCATAGCTGCCAAATTTACAATCTAAATATAGAAAATAATCCAATAATTATAAAATTGGATAATAATCATAACCCATCTCAAATTCGATAAATCAACACTTGCCTTAATTTTCTTAAATAGAGAAATTTCTGAAATTAAAGTTACAGAAACACTGAATTTGAAATTAGTTAATGATAGCCCTCTTTCAAAAGTTTTGGGTCTTACACGTGTATGCCCGCGTGGGCGTGCACTTTGGCCTATTTCGCGTATGCAGCCCCCTTTACGCGCATGCATGTGCATTAACAGAAACGCATGGTCGCGTAAGGGAGGTTCGCGTACGCAAAAATCCCAGGTCACGCGTATGGATGGGCGTACGTTTTATCAAAAATTTTGCCTAAGTTTGAAAACCTGCAGAATTTCAATTTTGAATCCCAAATTTTTGATGCGCATAAATTTTTCGTTTTAAATCATTTTTCTTCCGTTCTTCAAATGGCGTAAACTTCACGAACCCAATTTTCATATAAAATAGATTTTAAATAATTTGGGGGTCCGGATGCCGAGTTATGGCTCGTCGAAGTTCGGCCAAAAATCCATTTTTCACAAACAAACTCAAACCACAATTTTCATCAAAACCAAACTCAATGCCGACTTCCCATACATATATTCAGCATGGAAACATATCATAGCATACCCATATAGCTCTACTATCTACTCTTCATACCACAATCAATCATTCTTCACTCTTACCCAATTCACACCCTAAGTTCCTCACTTCTTTCAATAGAATCACCAACATTCTATCATATATACATACATAACTGATGAGCAGATATTTTATAGGCTTTTTGGCATCATTTTCATATAGTTTTTATTATGTTTTGTTTAAGTTTTATTATATTTTCATAGGTTTTAGTGAAAAATTCACATTTTTAGATTCTACTTTGAGTTGTTTGGGTTTATGATGAATTCAGGTAATTTTTGGCTGAAATTGAGGAGCTTTGGAAAAGTCTGAGTCAGAGACAAAGAAAGGATTACAGATGCTGTCGGATTTTGACCTTGGTGCACTTGAAGGAACATTTTTGGAGCTACTCAAGTCTAAATGGCGCGTTCTCAACGGAATTTGAAAGCTAACATCCAGGGCTTTCCAGCAATATATAAGAGTCCATACTTTGCTCTGGAAATGAAGGTCCAAAACTGGTGTTCAACGCCAACACTTCACTCTCTTCCTGGCGTTGGACGCCCAAAAGGGAGCAGCTAGCGTCCAACGCCCAAAAAGGAGTCAAAAGCTGGCGTTCAATGCCCAAGAAGGATACTAACTTGTGGAGTCACCCTTAGCTCAGTCCAAACTCTCACCAAGTGGGCCCCAAAAGTGGATTTTCGCACTATCAACCTAGTTTATCCTATTTTTGTAATCCTTAGTTGCTAGACTAGTATATATAGAACAAAGATCACCCTTGTTAGAGATCTTTGCCCATTCAAACCTTTCATTACTTTTCTGTAAGCTATGAGTCACTAACCTCCTAGGTTAAGGTTAGGAGCTCTGCTGATTCTTATGGATTTGAAGGATTACCATGTGTTCATAACACGCAGCGGAAGAAAAGAAGGTAATCCTAAAGATCTATTTTTGTGCTTAAATTTTATTCCAATAATGTAAAATATAGTAGATTATCTAAATACCTGAGTACGCTAGTAAAATCTTTTTCTCCTTCGATGGTACGAAGGCGCTATGCGTATCCACACCGAGACCAACCTTTGCTGTCAACTCCTTGACCAATGGACATCTGATCTAAATTGAGAAACCTCTTGCAACTCTTTGCACACCATAAAATTCTTCTCCAAGAATTAGGCTCACATACATTTTTATACGTAGAGGTAAAGGAAATACAACCCTTGTTATTCTCTCTGTCTTTCTCATGATTCATCTACTCTTGGCATACATATATATAGTATGAGATTTGTTACTGATTTTAAATTTGATTCTCAATTCAAATTTAAATCATATCTTTAAATTCCAAATCTGAATCCTTTAAATTTTATAAATCATATCATAACAATTTAAAACATAATCGATTTGGATCACATCCAAATTTATAATTCAAATTCAGAAATAGAATAACTAATTATTCTCAAATTTCATTTAATATTCTCAATTATCATACTATTATTATATTCTTGGTGCTAGCAAAGAATATAATAATATTTCATTTGAATTAATATAATTATTTATTTGATCAAATTAAAACAATAATTAAATAATTCTACAGCAAAGATTAGAACACTCGTTAGTGTGTGACCCCATAGGTTCAATACTAAGTGAGTAGTAAATTAGTCATACTAAATTTACTAATCAAGGTTGGCGTCTAGCAACACTCCTTAACGACCCGATAGTATGAAGTAATATATTTTTACTAAGAACCAGAGAAGAACAAAGTATAATTCCTTCCATCTTTCCAGCTCTTGGTTAACCTTTAAAGTATGGTTTAATTGTCAAACTCTAACTTGTTACCATTATTATAATGAACTGTGAATGACCTAAGAAACTCATTTCTTCATTCATTCAATCCCCTTGGCCAAGGTTTTATTCATCTCATTCATTATAATCATAGAGCTCAAACTCTTTACCGAGAGTTGACGGATTCCTTGTTGACTAATCATTAATTCTACAAGTATTTAAATCATACCCAATATCCATTCAACTAGCACCCTAGGGTATTAGGTGTCCGGAATCAAAGTATAATAAATACATTCTTAATTACTATGATAGTCGCAGGTCAAAGAAAACTCGGTTACTATGTTCATCTTGAGAATATCCTATTGACAAATATACGGTAATTATAACCATTAGGAATTCTCAAAGTGAGTCAGTTCAATGGTCATATCTCTATATGCACCATCTATATATATATAATTTAATAAATGAGATCTATTAATCTTCATCCAATGAAGACCATTATATATATATATATATATATATATATAGATCTTTCTGGATTATTAATGTCCTTTTTAATAATCCTATGACCAAGAACAATTTAGATTAAATTATAAAAGATTTATCTCTCAATATTGTGATCATTATGACAATGATAAATCTCTAAATTTAATCAAGGACGTTATTATATTAACATTTTAATATAATAACAATAACAAATTATTTGACACATGATTGATTGGATTGTGGTCATACTCTTTATTCCCAACAATCTCCCACTTGCACGAGAGCCAATCATGATAGATTGGATCTTGGGCATACTATTATCTCAATAATCTCCCGCTTGAACTAGAGCCAATCAATCATGTGTATAATTTTTAATGTACATTTGTGTTTATCAAAACTCTTTTGACCTTAAACACCTTAACTTTTGAGCATGTTTGCTTGACTTTTTGTAAAATACACCAAGTGCATAATAAATATCACGTTTTCTCAAAACATGAAATCTCCCACTACAATAGTGCATAATTTTATTTTAAGGACAATCCTTATTGAACATGATTATAAAAATCTAAGTAACCATTAGATCTATCTTTATAGAATTGTATCATTAAACAAATAGGCTACTTTTTTAAAAAGTTAGTTTGACGATCAAACATTTTATACTTTCAGGAGAAAGTATATCCTCTATTGAGTGGTATACAATTCTAATAAAAGTAATTGTACTCCCATTCTTTCTTTAAGATGGAATTCTTTTTTCAAAAAGGAGTTTAACATATTATCACAGACACTTTGTCATAAGAAGAGTGATAAAAATAATCTCATTATTTCTTTAGGGTAACCAATAAATCTCATTTATTGGACCTAATATCAATTCTATTGTTATGCAATCTCTTAACACATATAAGACATCTCCAAACTCTAATGTTCTTGAGTTTCAGCTTATGCCTTTTCCATATCTCATATGGGTAAAAAAATGATTTAGTGAGAAATTTGTTAATTTAGCAAAATTTCTAAAATATAGTCCAAATATTTAACAAAATACTCAACTAAATCAAATTTCATGTTTCTTAAACATGATGGAGTACATAGAGTACTAGTATTTGTGCATGGAGATAATTTCATTCTCTATTCAATAGAATATCAATTAGATAATTAGAGATTTTACTTTAAGCTCTTATAATAAAAATACTTAATATTTTTATTATTGGTCAAACCAACCGTTAAGAGTAATTTTGATTTGCATTCTCAATACTCATGTTGAATTTTTCTAAAAAGATCACAAATTTAATAATATTAAGGCCAATTATAAATTGTTTGTAACAAAATAAATCTCAAAAAATGCTTGCAAGAACAATTCTCGCAAAGCCATTTGCCTAATGGCATTTCAACTTCTAAAGTTGTTTAATTCAAAATATATTGCCCAATACTCGCACTAGTTCAAATAAAATCTTTGATAGTCATATTATCTTGCTTTGGGCATCGTACATCTTCTCAAGATGTTTAATAATAAATAGTAAGTTGTCTTTGAAATTGGAACTCATGGTTGTCAAAACAACCCATATTGTAATAAAGCAATATTTCAAATTCTTCACAACTTCTAACTATTCCATAACCAAATTTATTAGACAATATTATTCAATAGGATTATCATGTCCATGATAACCTTTTCATACATAAGAACAATTCTCAATGTATAGCCAATTTATTACTTTCAAAGTATGCCATACGAAAGATTGACATATTTAAAAAAATTAAAATATGAAAGTAAATCAAGAAATCTATATTTCTGAAAAAAAATTATTTAGAATCGCGGATGAGTATCTTGGTTGTCAAGTTGTTACTCATACCTATCCCAAATAAATATGATTAAATTGTATCCCATACAATTATAATCCCAAATAATTATCTGGTTGTCAGACAATTATTTAACTGAATTATATTTTATATCCCTAGGTTGTCTAGGTTCAAGTATAAAATTAATTCTCCTTAGACATAATCATATGCATAAATAAATTCTATCTTTGAGTATAAGTCTCCTGGTTGTCAGGTTGTTCCTTGTAAACAAGAGATAAATTTTTTTTTTTGACAATCTCCTAACCTTTAGGATTTATCTCTGTTGTTAGAGAATTTTTCATCAGTACTCATAGATTAAATTTTATACTCCCAGATTGTCTAGGCAAAATATAAATTTAAATCCCTAATACCTCAAATGTATATACTGATTATTATCTTGAAAATAAAACTCCTGGTTGTCAGGCCGCTCTTTATAATCAAGAATATTAGAAAAACTAATTTTTAATATTATAGTGTTCAAAGCACATCAATCAAATCAAAATTTGATTGTTCATGTACTAACGTTTAGCCTTAAAAATTTATCAAATCAAATTTAACCTTTATATATACACTTATATATATATAAGAAACAAATCAAAGATATTTTGCATCTTATTCCTTTTATTGTGATCAAAATCACAATAAAATTTAATATATAAATAAAATCAAATAAAATATTTGATTATAAATATAACTTTTATATTAAAAGAATGATAATTTAATCAAAATTAAATAATTAAAATAAATTAACTATTAATTTATTAAAAAACCATCTCAGTGAAAATAACTGCATCACATGCTTAAAAAACAATTTGAATTAATCTTATTAATTCACAAACTTTAAGAAAATAGGAATAAAAAAATTTAAACACAAAAAACGCCAAAGCTCTGATACCACTGAAGGATTACCATGTGTTCATAACACGCAGCGGAAGAAAAGAAGGTAATCCTAAAGATATATTTTCGTGCTTAAATTTTATTCCAATAATGTAACATATAGTAGATCAGATCTAAATACCTGAGTACGCTAGTAAAATCTTTTTCTCCTTCGATGGTACGAATGCGCTATGCGTATCCACATCGAGACCAACCTTTGCTGTCAACTCCTTGACCAATGGACATCTGATCTAAATTGAGAAACCTCTTGCAACTCTTTGCACACCATAAAATTCTTCTCCAAGAATTACGCTCACATACATTTTTGTACGTAGAGGTAAAGGAATAACAATACTTGTTATTCTCTCTGTCTTTCTCATGATTCATCTACTCTTGGCATACATATATATAGTATAAGATTTGTTACTGATTTTAAATTTGATTCTCAATTCAAATTTAAATCATATCTTTAAATTCCAAATCTGAATCCTTTAAATTTTATGAATCATATCATAACAATTTAAAACATAATCGATTTGGATCACATCCAAATTTATAATTCAAATTCAGAAATAGAATAACTAATTATTCTCAAATCTCATTTAATATTCTCAATTATCATACTATTATTATATTCTTGGTGCTAGCAAAGAATATAATAATATTTCATTTGAATTAATATAATTATTTATTTGATCAAATTAAAATAATAATTAAATAATTCTACAGCAAAGATTAGAACACTCGTTAGTGTGTGACCCCATAGGTTCAATACTAAGTGAGTAGTAAATTAGTCATACTAAATTTACTAATCAAGGTTGGCGTCTAGCAACACTCCTTAACGACCCGATAGTATGAAGTAATATATTTTTACTAAGAACCAAAGAAGATCAAAGTATAATTCCTTCCATCTTTCCAGCTCTTGGTTAACCTTTAGAGTATGGTTTAATTGTCAAACTCTAACTTGTTACCATTATTATAATGAACTGTGAATGACCTAAGAAACTCATTTCTTCATTCATTCAATCTCCTTGACCAAGGTTTTATTCATCTCATTCATTATAATCATAGAGCTCAAACTCTTTACCGAGAGTTGACGGATTCCTTATTGACTAATCATTAATTCTACAAGTATTTAAATCATACCCAATATCCATTCAACTAGCACCCTAGGGTATTAGGTGTCCGGAATCAAAGTATAATAAATACATTCTTAATTACTATGACAGTCGCAGGTCAAAGGAAACTCGGTTACTATGTTCATCTTGAGAATATCCTATTGACAAATATACGGTAATTATAACCATTAGGAATTCTCAAAGTGAATCAGTTCAATGGTCATATCTCTATATGCACCATCTATATATATATATATAATTTAATAAATGAGATCTATTAATCTTCATCCAATGAAGACCATTATATATATATATATATATATATATATATATAGATCTTTCTGGATTATTAATGTCCTTTTTAATAATCCTATGACCAAGAACAATTTAGATTAAATTATAAAAGATTTATCTCTCAATATTGTGATCATTATGACAATGATAAATCTCTAAATTTAATCAAGGACGTTATTATATTAACATTTTAATATAATAACAATAACAAATTATTTGACACATGATTGATTGGATTGTGGTCATACTCTTTATTCCCAACAATCTCCCACTTGCACGAGAGCCAATCATGATAGATTGGATCTTGGGCATACTATTATCTCAATAATCTCCCGCTTGAACTAGAGCCAATCAATCATGTGTATAATTTTTAATGTACATTTGTGTTTATCAAAACTCTTTTGACCTTAAACACCTTAACTTTTGAGCATGTTTGCTTGACTTTTTGTAAAATACACCAAGTGCATAATAAATATCACGTTTTCTCAAAACATGAAATCTCCCACTACAATAGTGCATAATTTTATTTTAAGGACAATCCTTATTGAACATGATTATAAAAATCTAAGTAACCATTAGATCTATCTTTATAGAATTATATCATTAAACAAATAGGCTACTTTTTTAAAAAGTTAATTTGACGATCAAATATTTTATACTTTCAGGAGAAAGTATATCCTCTATTGAGTGGTATACAATTCTAATAAAAGTAATTGTACTCCCACTCTTTCTTTAAGATGGAATCCTTTTTTCAAAAAGGAGTTTAACATATTATCACAGACACTTTGTCTTAAGAAGAGTGATAAAAATAATCTCATTATTTCTTTAGGGTAACCAATAAATCTCATTTATTGGACCTAATATCAATTCTATTGTTATGCAATCTCTTAACACATATAAGACATCTCCAAACTCTAATGTTCTTGAGTTTCAGCTTACGCCTTTTCCATATCTCATATGGGTAAAAAATTGATTTAGTGAGAAATTTGTTAATTTTGCAAAATTTCTAAAATGTAGTCCAAATATTTAACAAAATACTCAACTAAATCAAATTTCATGTTTCTTAAACATGATGGAGTACATAGAGTACTAGTATTTGTGCATGGAGAGAATTTCATTCTCTATTCAATAGAATATCAATTAGATAATTAGAGATTTTACTTTAAGCTCTTATAATAAAAATACTTAATATTTTTATTATTGGTCAAACCAACCGTTAAGAGTAATTTTGATTTGCATCCTCAATACTCATGTTGAATTTTTCTAAAAAGATCACAAAATTTAATAATATTAAGGCCAATTATAAATTGTTTGTAACAAAATAAATCTCAAAAAATGCTTGCAAGAACAATTCTCGCAAAGCCATTTGCCTAATGGCATTTCAACTTCTAAAGTTGTTTAATTCAAAATATATTGCCCAATACTCTCACTAGTTCAAATAAAATCTTTGATAGTCATATTATCTTGCTTTGGGCATCGTACATCTTCTCAAGATGTTTAATAATAAATAGTAAGTTGTTTTTGAAATTGGAACTCATGGTTGTCAAAACAACCCATATTGTAGTAAAGCAATATTTCAAATTCTTCACAACTTCTAACTATTCCATAACCAAATTTATTAGACAATATTATTCAATAGGATTATCATGTCCATGATAATCTTTTCATACATAAGAACAATTCTCAATGTATAGCCAATTTATTACTTTCAAAGTATGCCATACGAAAGATGGACATATTTAAAAAAATTAAAATATGAAAGTAAATCAAGAAATCTATATTTCTGAAAAAAAATTATTTAGAATCGCGAATGAGTATCTTGGTTGTCAGGTTGTTACTCATACCTATTCCAAATAAATATGATTAAATTGTATCCCATACAATTATAATCCTAAATAATTATCTGGTTGTCAGACAATTATTTAACTGAATTATATTTTATATCCCTAGGTTGTCTAGGTTCAAGTATAAAATTAATTCTCCTTAGACATAATCATATACATAAATAAATTCTATCTTTGAGTACAAGTCTCCTAGTTGTCAGGTTGTTCCTTGTAAACAAGAGATAAATTTTTTTTTTGACAATCTCCTAACTTTTAGGATTTATCTCTGTTGTTAGAGAATTTTTCATCAGTACTCATAGATTAAATTTTATACTCCCAGTTTGTCTAGGAAAAATATAAAATTAAATCCCTAATACATCAAATGTATATACTGATTATTATCTTGAAAATAAAACTCCTGGTTTTCAGGCCGCTCTTTATAACCAAGAATATTAGAAAAACTAATTTTTAATATTATAGTATTCAAAGCACATCAATCAAATCAAAATTTGATTGTTCATGTACTAACGTTTAGCCTTAAAAATTTATCAAATCAAATTTGACCTTTATATATACACTTATATATATAAGAAACAAACAAAAGATATTTTGCATCTTATTCCTTTTATTGTGATCAAAATCACAATAAAATTTAATATATAAATAAAATCAAATAAAATATTTGATTATAAATATAACTTTTATATTAAAAGAATGATAATTTAATCATAATTAAATAATTAAAATAAATTAACTATTAATTTATTAAAAAACTATCTCATTGGAAATAAATGCATCACATGCTTAAAAAACAATTTGAATTAATCTTATCAATTCACAAACTTTAAGAAAATAGGAATAAAAAAATTAAAACACAAAAAAAGCCAAAGTTCTGATACCACTGAAGGATTACCATGTGTTCATAACACGCAGCGGAAGAAAAGAAGGTAATCCTAAAGATATATTTTTGTGCTTAAATTTTATTCCAATAATGTAACATATAGTAGATCAGATCTAAATACCTGAGTACGCTAGTAAAATCTTTTTCTCCTTCGATGGTACGAAGGCGCTATGCGTATCCACACCGAGACCAACCTTTGCTGTCAACTCCTTGACCAATGGACATCTGATCTAAATTGAGAAACCTCTTGCAACTCTTTGCACACCATAAAATTCTTCTCCAAGAATTAAGCTCACATACATTTTTGTACGTAGAGGTAAAGGAATAACAACACTTGTTATTCTCTCTGTCTTTCTCATGATTCATCTACTCTTGGCATACATATATATAGTATAAGATTTGTTACTGATTTTAAATTTGATTCTCAATTCAAATTTAAATCATATCTTTAAATTCCAAATCTGAATCCTTTAAATTTTATGAATCATATCATAACAATTTAAAACATAATCGATTTGGATCACATCCAAATTTATAATTCAAATTCAGAAATAAAATAACTAATTATTCTCAAATCTCATTTAATATTCTCAATTATCATACTATTATTATATTCTTGGTGCTAGCAAAGAATATAATAATATTCCATTTGAATTAATATAATTATTTATTTGATCAAATTAAAATAATAATTAAATAATTCTACAGCAAAGATTAGAACACTCGTTAGTGTGTGACCCCATAGGTTCAATACTAAGTGACTTGTAAATTAGTCATACTAAATTTACTAATCAAGGTTGGCGTCTAGCAACACTCCTTAACGACCCGATAGTATGAAGTAATATATTTTTACTAAGAACCAGAGAAGAACAAAGTATAATTCCTTCCATCTTTCCAGCTCTTGGTTAACCTTTAGAGTATGGTTTAATTCTCAAACTCTAACTTGTTACCATTATTATAATGAACTGTGAATGACCTAAGAAACTCATTTCTTCATTCATTCAATCCCCTTGGCCAAGGTTTTATTCATCTCATTCATTATAATCATAGAGCTCAAACTCTTTACCGAGAGTTGACGGATTCCTTATTGACTAATCATTAATTCTACAAGTATTTAAATTATACCCAATATACATTCAACTAGCACCCTAGGGTATTAGGTGTCCGTAATCAAAGTATAATAAATACATTCTTAATTACTATGATAGTCGCAGGTCAAAGGAAACTCGGTTACTATGTTCATCTTGAGAATATCCTATTGACAAATATACGGTAATTATAACCATTAGGAATTCTCAAAGTGAGTCAGTTCAATGGTCATATCTCTATATGCACCATCTATATATATATAATTTAATAAATGAGATCTATTAATCTTCATCCAATGAAGACCATTATATATATATATATATATATATATATATATTTATCTTTCCGGATTATTAATGTCCTTTTTAATAATCTTATGACCAAGAACAATTTAGATTAAATTATAAAAGATTTATCTCTCAATATTGTGATCATTATCACAATGATAAATCTCTAAATTTAATCAAGGACGTTATTATATTAACATTTTAATATAATAACAATAACAAATTATTTGACACATGATTGATTGGATTGTGGTCATTGGTATGCGAAATTGTTACTCTGAGGTTGTAAAATTTGTTGTTCGTTCTCTCCCTAGCAATGGCGCCACAACTGGTGCACAATACCATGGTCCAAACATAACTTCACAACTTCGCACAACTAACCAGCAAGTGCACTGGGTCGTCCAAGTAATAAACCTTACGTGAGTAAGGGTCGATCCCACGGAGATTGTTGGTATGAAGCAAGCTATGGTCACCTTGTAAATCTCAGTCTGGCGGATATCAAATGGTTATGGAGTTTTCGAATAATAATAAATAAATAGAAAATAAAGATAGAAATACTTATGCAATTCATTGGTGAGAATTTCAGATAAGCGTATAGAGAGGCCTTCGTTCTTCTGAACTTCTGCTTTCCTGCTGTCTTCATCCAATCAGTCCTACTCCTTTCCATGGCAAGCTTTCTGTAAGGGCATCACCGTTGTCAATGGCTACATCCCATCCTCTCTATGAAAATGGTCCAAATGCGCTGTCACTGCATGGCTAATCATCTGGAGGTTCTCGATCATACTGGAATAGGATTTACTATCCTTTTGCATCTGTCACTACGCCCAGCACTTGCGAGTTTGAAGTTCGTCACAGCCATCCCTTCCCAGATCCTACTAGGAATACCAGAGACAAGGTTTAGACTTTCTGGATCTCAGGAATGGCCATCCATGGGTTCTAACTTATACCACGAAGATACTAATAACTCGGACTCGGTCCCCTGTATTAGATATCTAAGAGATACTCATTCTAGCTTGGTTGCATGTAGAACGGAAGTGTTTGTCAGGCACACGTTCATAAGTGAGAATGATGATGAGCGTCACATAATCATCACATTCATCATGTTCTTGGGTGCGAATGGATATCTTAGAAGCGGAATAAGTTGAATTGAATAGAAAACAGTAGTATTTTGCAATAATTCATGAGGAACAGCAGAGCTCCACACCTTAATCTATGGAGTGTAGAAACTCTACCGTTGAAAATACATAAGTGAAAGGTTGAGGCATGGCCGAGAGGTCAGCTCCCAAAACGTGATCACAGGATCAAAAATACAATCCAGGATGTCTAATACAATAGTAAAAAGTCCTATTTATATTAAACTAGCTACTAGGATTTACAGAAGTAAGTAATTGATGCATAAATCCACTTCCGGGGCCCACTTGGTGTGTGCTTGGGCTGAGCTTTAGCTTTCCACGTGCAGAGGCTTCTTTTGGAGTTGAACGCCAAGTTGTAACGTGTTTTTAGCGTTCAACTCTGGTTCGTGACGTGTTTCTGGCGTTTAACTCCAGACTGCAGCGTAGAACTGGCGTTCAACGCCCTTTTACATCATCTAAACTCGGCCAAAGTATGGACTATTATATATTTCTGGAAAGCCCTGGATGTCTACTTTCCAACGCAATTAGAAGCGCGCCATTTTGAGTTCTGTAGCTCCAGAAAATCCACTTTGAGTGCAGGGAGGTCAGAATCCAACAGCATCAGCAGTCCTTCTTCAACCTCTGAATTTGATTTTTGCTCAAGTCCCTCAATTTCAGCCAGAAAATACCTGAAATCACAGAAAAACATACATGCTCATAGTAAAGTCCAGAAATGTGAATTTAACATAAAAACTAATAAAAACATCCCTAAAAGTAACTAGATCCTACTAAAAACATACTAAAAACAATGCCAAAAAGCGTATAAATTATCCGCTCATCACAACACCAAACTTAAATTGTTGCTTGTCCCGAAGCAACTGAAAATCAAATAGGATAAAAAGAAAAGAATATACTATAAATTCCAAACTATCAATGAACCATAGCTCCAATCAGATGAGCAGGACTTGTAGCTTTTTGCCTCTTGAATAGTTTTGGCATCTCACTTTATCCATTGAGGTTCAGAATGATTGGCATCTATAGGAACTCAGAGTTCAGATAGTGTTATTGATTCTCCTAGTTTAGTATGTTGATTCTTGAACACAGCTACTTTATGAGTCTTGGCCGTGGCCCTAAGCACTTTGTTTTCCAGTATTACCACCGGATACATAAATGCCACAGACACATAATTGGGTGAATCTTTTCAGATTGTGACTCAGCTTTGCTAAAGTCCCCAATTAGAGGTGTCCAGGGTTCTTAAGCACACTCTGTTTTTGCTTTGGACCTTAACTTTAACCGCTCAGTCTCAAGTTTTCACTTGACACCTTCACGCCACAAGCACATGGTTAGGGACAGCTTGGTTTAGCCGCTTAGGCCAGGATTTTATTCCTTTAGGCCCTCCTATCCACTGATGCTCAAAGCCTTGGGATCCTTTTTATTTACCCTTGCCTTTTGGTTTTAAGGGTTATTGGCTTTTTGCTCTTGCCTTTTGGTTTTAAGAGCTTTTGGCTTTTTCTGCTTGCTTTTTCTTTTTCTCTTTTTTTTTCGCCATTTTTTTTCTCTTTTTTTTTCTGCAAGCTTTTGTATTCACTGCTTTTTCTTGCTTCAAGAATCATTTTTATGATTTTTTAGATTATCAAATAACATGTCTCCTGTTCATCATTCTTTCAAGAGCCAACATATTTAACATTCTAAAACACTAACTTCAAAAGACATATGCACTGTTCAAGCATTCATTCAGAAAACAAAAAGTATTGTCTCCACATCAAAATAATTAAACTAAGTTCAAGGATAAATTCGAAACTCATGTACTTCTTGTTCTTTTGTAATTAAAACATTTTTCCATTTAAGAGAGGTGATGGATTCATATTCACTACTTTAAGGCATAGACACTTAGACACTAATGATCATGTAATAAAGACACAAACATAGATAAACATTTAATATAAGAAAACGAAAAACAGAAAGTTTAAGAACAAGGAATGAGTCCACCTTAGTGATGGTGGCGTTTTCTCCTTGAGGAACCAATGATGTCCTTGAGCTCTTCTATGTCTCTTCCTTGTCTCTGTTGCTTGATCCCTAGTGATTTTGGTGCTCCTATCCTTAGTTGCTCCCAATAATTGTGTGGGAGAAAATGTATCCCCTGAGGTATCTCAGGGATCTCTTGATTTGCAGTCAAATGTTCTACCACTGAGCTATAGATCCTTTACATGAATCTCTCCATCTCCCATGACTTGGAGGTGGAAGCTTTTGTCTTCCCTTTTGTCTTCTCTCTCTCTTTTTTTTTTGAGGTTTCTCTGGCCTTAGGTGCCATCAATGGTTATGGAAAAGCAAAATAAGCAATACTTTTACCACACCAAACTTAGAATGTTGCTCGCCCTCGAGCAGGAGAAGAAAGAATAGATGAAGAAGAAGATGTGGAAGAAACTAGGATTATGAGGAGGGAAGGTGGGGATCCTGTGGGATCCATAGATCCTGAGATGATCCTGTGAGGTTCACAGATCTTGAGGTGTCAAGGATTTACATCCCTGCACCAATTAGGCATGTAAAATGCCTTTGCATGCAATTCTGGCGTTTAAACGCCGAACTGATGCTTGTTCTGGGCGTTCAACGCCCAGATACAGTATATTTCTGGCGTTGAACGCCAGCTTCATGCTTGTTTCTGGCATTCAGCGCCAGCTCCATGCTTTGTTCTGGCGTTGAACGCCAGCCAGATGCTCCTTACTGGTGTTTGAACGCCAGTGAACTCCTTCTCCAGGGTGTGCTGCTTTTAATGCTGTTTTTGATTTTTCTTCAATTTTTTCAGTTGTTTTTGTGACTCCACATGATCATGAACCTATGAAGACATATAACTAATAACAATATAATTAAATAAAAATTGGGTTGCCTCCCAACAAGCACTTCTTTAATGTCAATTGCTTGACAGTGGGCTCTCATGGAGCCTCACAGATGTTCAGAGCATTGTTGAGACTCCCCAACACCAAACTTAGAGTTTGGATATGGGAGTTCAACACCAAACTTAGAGTTTAGTTGTGGCCTCCCAACACCAAACTTGGAGTTTGACTGTGGTGGCTCTGGGTTACTCTGTTTTGAGAGAAGCTTACTGTGCCTCTTTTTCATGTTCACAGAAGGATGTCCTTGAGTTTTAAACTCAAGGGGGTCCTCATTCAATTGAAGGACTAGTTCACCTCTGTTAACATCAATCACAGCTCTTGCTGTGGCTAGGAATCTTCCAAGGATGATCGATTCATCCTCATCCTTCCCAGTATCTAGGATTATGAAATCAGCAGGGATGTAAAGGCCTTCAACCTTTACTAACACGTCCTCTACCTGTCCATAAGCCTCTTTTCTGGAATTGTCTACCATCTCTAATGAGATTTTAGCAGCTTGTACCTCAAAGATTCCCAGTTTTTCCATTACAGAAAGTGGCATGAGGTTTATTTCTGACCCAAGGTCACATAGAGCCTTCTCAAAGGTCATGGTGCCTATGGTACAGGGTATTTGGAACTTTCCAGGATCCTGTTTCTTCTAAGGCAATCTCAGTTGAACCAATGCATTTAGTTCATTGGTGAATAGGGGAGGTTCATCTCCACAAGTCTCTTTACCAAATAAATTGGCATTCAGCTTCATGATTGCACCAAGGAACTTGGCAACTTGCTCTTCAGTAACATCCTCATTCTCTTCTGAAGAGGAATACTCATCAGAGCTCATGAATGGCATAAGGAGGTTCAATGGAATCTCTATGGTCTCTAGATGAGTCTCAGATTCCTTTGGTTCCTCAGAGGAAAACTCCTTGTTGATCACTGGATGTCCCAGGAGGTCTTCCTCCTTGGGATTCATGTCCTCCCCTTCCACCTTGGATTCAACCATGATGGTTATATCAATGGCCTTGCACACTCCTTTTGGATTTTCTTCTGTATTGCTTGGGAGAGTACTAGGAGGGATTTCAGTGATCCTTTTACTCAGCTGGCCCACTTGTACCTCCAAATTTCTAATGGAGGACCTTGTTTCATTCATGAAACTTATAGTGGCCTTAGATAGATCAGAGACTAAGTTTGCTAAATTAGAGGTATTTATTCAGAGTTCTCTGTCTGTTGCTGAGTGGATGATGGAAAAGGCTTACTATTGCTAAACCTGTTTCTTCCACCATTATTAAAGCCTTGTTGAGGCTTTTGATCCTTCCATGAGAGATTTGGATGATTTCTCCATGAGGGGTTATAGGTGTTTCCATAAGGTTCACCCATATAATTCACCTCTGCTATTGCAGGGTTTTCAGGATCATAAGCTTCTTCTTCAGAAGATGCCTCTTGAGTACTGTTGGATGCAGCTTACATTCCATTCAGACTCTGAGAAATCATATTGACTTGATGAGTCAATATTTTTTTCTGAGCCAATATGGCATTCAGAGTATCAATTTCAAGAACTCCCTTCTTCTGAGGCGTCCCATTACCCACAGGATTCCACTCAGAAGTGTACATGAACTGGTTATTAGCAACCATGTCAATGAGTTCTTGAGCTTCTGCAGGCGTTTTCTTTAGGTGAATGGATCCACCTGCAGAAGTATCCAATGACATCTTAGCTAATTCAGACAGACCATCATAGAATATATCCAGGATGGTCCATTCTGAAAGCATGTCAGAAGGACACTTTTTGGTCAGTTCCTTGTATCTATCCCAAGCTTCATAGAGGGATTCGTCTTCTTTCTGTCTGAAGGTTTGAACATCCACTCTAAGCTTGCTCAGCTTTTGAGGAGGAAAGAACTTGGCTAAGAAAGCCGTGACCAGCTTATCTCAAGAGTTCAGGCTATCTTTGGGATGAGAGTCCAACCACACTCTAGCTCTGTCTCTTACAGCAAAAGGGAAAAGCATGAGCCTGTAGACTTCAGGATCTACTCCATTAGTCTTAACAGTATCACAGATCTGCAAAAATTCAGTTAAGAACTGAAAAGGATCTTCAGATGGAAGTCCATGAAACTTGCAGTTTTGTTGCATCAGAGAAACTAATTGAGGTTTAAGCTCAAAATTGTTTGCTCCAATGGTAGGGATGGAGATGCTTCTTCCATGTAAATTGGAATTAGGTGCAGTAAAGTCACCAAGCATCCTCCTTGCATTATTATTATTTTCGGCTGCCATATCCTCTTCCTTTTCAAAAATTCCTGTAAGGTTGTCTCTGGATTGTTGTATTTTAGCTTCTCTTAGTTTCCTCTTCAGAGTCCTTTCAGGTTCAAGGTCTACTTCAACAAGAATGTTCTTGTCCTTGCTCCTGCTCATATGAAAAAGAAGGGAACAGAAAAATAATAATAGGAATCCTTTTTACCCTGGTATAGGGGTTCCCCTGTGTGAGTAGAAGAAGAAAAGAATGTAATGTAAAGAAAGGAAGAAGAGAAAATTCGAACACAGATGGAAGAGGGGGTTCGAATTTGTGTGAGATGAAGTGTTAGTAGATGAATAAATAAATAGAAGGAGATGAGAGAGAAAGAGGATTTTCGAAAATAAAATTTTGAAAAGGGGTTAGTGATTTTCGAAAATTAGGAATGAAATCAAGTTAAAATTAAAAATTGAAACAATTAGTTAATTAAAAAGAATTTTTGAAAAAGAGGGAGATATTTTCGAAAATTAGAGAGAGAGAGAGAGTTAGTTAGGTAGTTTTGAAAAAGATAAGAAACAAACAAAAAGTTAGTTAGTTAGTTGAGAAAGATTTGAAAATAAATTTTGAAAAGATGACAAGATAAGAAGTTAGAGAAGGTATTTTAAAATCAAATTTTTTGGAAAAGATTTGTTTTAAAAAGATATGATTAAAAAGATATGATTTTGAAAAAGATAAGATAAAAATATATTTTTGAAAAGATATGATTGAAATTAGTTTTGAAAAAGATTTGATTTTTAAAATCATAATTAATGACTTGACTCACAAGAAATCACAAGATATGATTCTAGAACTTAAAGTTTGAATCTTTCTTGACAAGCAAGTAACAAACTTGAAATTTTTCAATCAAAACATTAATTAATGAGAATATTTTCGAAAATTATAAGGTAAAATTAAGAAAAGATTTTTGAAAAATATTTTTAAAATTTTCGAAAATAAATAAGAAAAATGAAAAAGATTTGATTTTTGAAAAAGATTTTAAAAAAGATAAGATTTTTAAATTGAAAATTTGATTTGACTCATAAGAACAACTAGATTTTAAAAATTTTTGAAAAAGTCAATCCAAATTTTTGAAATTTATGAGTGAAAAAGGGAAAGATATTTTTTTTATTTTTGAATTTTTAATGATGAAAGAGAAAAACATGAAAAAGACTCAATGCATGAAAGTTATGGATCAAAACAATGAATGCATGCAAGAATGCTATGAATGTCAAGATGAACACCAAGAACACTTTGAAGATCATGATGAACATCAAGAACATATTTTTGAAAAATTTTCAATGCAAAGAAAACATGTAAGACACCAAACTTAGAAATCTTTCATGTTCAGACACTATGAATGCAAAAATGCACATGAAAAACAAGAAAAGACACAAAACAAGAAAACATCAAGATCAAAAAAGAAGACTTACCAAGAACAACTTGAAAATCATGAAGAACACTATGAATGCATGAATTTTTCGAAAATTTTATGCAGACTTTAAAACGTGCAATTGACACCAAACTTAAAATTGATTTTTATGCATGAAATATTTTTTTGATTTTTATGATTTTCTCATTTTTTTTTTGGTATTTTTCGAAAATTAATTTGAAAAAGGAAAATAAGGATTTCAAAATTTTAAATATGAATTCTAGGAATCTTTCAATGTTAGTCTAAAGCTCCAATCCAAGGGTTAGACATGGCTTAATAGCCAGCCAAGCTTCAGCAGTACAAGCAATTCCCTAACATGTGGAGGCCTCAGTCCAAAAGAATTTAGACATGGCTCTACAGCCAACCAGGCTTCAACATGCTTGATGAAACTCTAGAATTCATTCTTAAAAATTCTGAAGAAAAATATATTTTTGAAAAGATTTAAAATTTTTTTTTCGAAAATAAAGGAAAAAAATTTTTTTTTGAAAGATTTTTGAAAACTTTTTGAAAACAAAATAAGAAGAAAATTACCAAATCTGAGCAACATGATGAACCGTCAGCTGTCCAAACTCGAACAATCCCCGGCAACGGCGCCAAAAACTTGGTATGCGAAATTGTTACTCTGAGGTTGTAAAATTTGTTGTTCATTCTCTCCCTGGCAATGGCGCCACAACTGGTGCACAATACCATGGTCCAAACATAACTTCACAACTTCGCACAACTAACCAGCAAGTGCACTGGGTCGTCCAAGTAATAAACCTTACGTGAGTAAGGGTCGATCCCACGGAGATTGTTGGTATGAAGCAAGCTACGGTCACCTTGTAAATCTCAGTCAAGCGGATATCAAATGGTTATAAAGTTTTTGAATAATAATAAATAAATGGAAAATAAAGATTGAAATACTTATGCAATTCATTGGTGAGAATTTCAGATAAGCGTATAGAGAGGCCTTCGTTCTTCTGAACTTCTGCTTTCCTGCTGTCTTCATCCAATCAGTCCTACTCCTTTCCATGGAAAGCTTTCTGTAAGGGCATCACCGTTGTCAATGGCTACATCCCATCCTCTCTGTGAAAATGGTCCAAATGCGCTGTCACTGCATGGCTAATCATCTGGAGGTTCTCGATCATACTGGAATAGGATTTACTATCCTTTTGCGTCTGTCACTACGCCCAGCACTCGCGAGTTTGAAGTTCGTCACAGCCATCCCTTCTCAGATCCTACTCGGAATACCACGGAGAAGGTTTAGACTTTCCAGATCTCAGGAATTGCCATCTATTTGTTCTAACTTATACCACGAAGATACTAATAACTCGGACTCGGTCCCCTGTATTAGATATCTAAGAGATACTCATTCTAGCTTGGTTGCATGTAGAACGGAAGTGTTTGTCAGGCACGCGTTCATAAGTGAGAATGATGATGAGCGTCACATAATCATCACATTCATCATGTTCTTGGGTGCGAATGGATATCTTAGAAGCGGAATAAGTTGAATTGAATAGAAAACAGTAGTACTTTGCATTAATTCATGAGGAACAGCAGAGCTTCACACCTTAATCTATGGAGTGTAGAAACTCTACCGTTGAAAATATATAAGTGAAAGGTTCAGGCATGGCCGAGAGGCCAGCCCCCAAAACGTGATCACAGGATCAAAAATACAATCCAGGATGTCTAATACAATAGTAAAAAGTCCTATTTATACTAAACTAGCTACTAGGGTTTACAGAAGTAAGTAATTGATGCATAAATCCACTTACGGGGTCCACTTGGTGTTTTCTTGGGCTGAGCTTTAGCTTTCCACGTGCAGAGGCTTCTTTTGGAGTTGAACGCCAAGTTGTAACGTGTTTTTGGCGTTCAACTCTGGTTCGTGACGTGTTTCTGGCGTTTAACTCCAGACTGCAGCGTAGAACTGGCGTTCAACGCCCTTTTACGTCATCTAAACTCGGACAAAGTATAAACTATTATATATTGCTGGAAAGCCCTGGATGTCTACTTTCCAACGCAATTGGAAGCACGCCATTTTGAGTTCTGTAGCTCCAGAAAATACACTTTGAGTTCAGGGAGGTCAGAATCCAACAGCATCAGCAGTCCTTCTTCAACCTCTGAATCTGATTTTTGCTCAAGTCCTTCAATTTCAGCCAGAAAATACCTGAAATCATAGAAAAACATACAAACTCATAGTAAAGTTCAGAAATGTGAATTTAACATAAAAACTAATAAAAACATCCCTAAAAGTAACTAGATCCTACTAAAAACATACTAAAAACAATGCCAAAAAGCGTATAAATTATCCGCTCATCACAACACCAAACTTAAATTGTTGCTTGTCCCCAAGCAACTGAAAATCAAATAGGATAAAAAGAAAAGAATATACTATAAATTCCAAACTATCAATGAACCATAGCTCCAGTCAGATGAGCGGGACTTGTAGCTTTTTGCCTCTTGAATAGTTTTGGCATCTCATTTTATCCATTGAGGTTCAGAATGATTGGCATCTATAGGAACTCAGAGTTCAGATAGTGTTATTGATTCTCCTAGTTTAGTATGTTGATTCTTGAACACAGCTACTTTATGAGTCTTGGCCGTGGCCCTAAGCACTTTGTTTTTCAGTATTACCACCGGATACATAAATGCCACAGACACATAATTGGGTGAACCTTTTCAGATTGTGACTCAGCTTTGCTAAAGTCCCCAATTAGAGGTGTCCAGGGTTCTTAAGCACACTATGTTTTTGCTTTGGACCTTGACTTTAACCGCTCAGTCTCAAGTTTTCACTTGACACCTTCACGCCACAAGCACATGGTTAGGGACAACTTGGTTTAGCCGCTTAGGCTAGGATTTTATTCCTTTAGGCCCTCCTATCCACTGATGCACAAAGCCTTGGGATCCTTTTTATTTACCCTTGCCTTTTGGTTTTAAGGGTTATTGGCTTTTTGCTCTTGCCTTTTGGTTTTAAGAGCTTTTGGCTTTTTCTGCTTGCTTTTTCTTTTTCTCTTTTTTTTTCGCCATTTTTTTTCTCTTTTTTTTTCTGCAAGCTTTTGTATTCACTGCTTTTTCTTGCTTCAAGAATCATTTTTATGATTTTTCAGATTATCAAATAACATGTCTCCTATTCATCATTCTTTCAAGAGCCAACATATTTAACATTCTAAAACACCAACTTCAAAAGACATATGCACTGTTCAAGCATTCATTCAGAAAACAAAAAGTATTGTCTCCACATCAAAATAATTAAACTAAGTTCAAGGATAAGTTCGAAACTCATGTACTTCTTGTTCTTTTGTAATTAAAACATTTTTCCATTTAAGAGAGGTGATGGATTCATATTCACTACTTTAAGGCATAGACACTTAGACACTAATGATCATGTAATAAAGACACAAACATAGATAAACATTTAACATAAGAAAATGAAAAACAGAAAGTTTAAGAACAAGGAATGAGTCCACTTTAATGATGGTGGCATTTTCTCCTTGAGGAACCAATGATGTCCTTGAGCTCTTCTATGTCTCTTCCTTGTCTTTGTTGCTTAATCCCTAGTGATTTTGGTGCTCCTATCCTTAGTTGCTCCCAATAATTGTGTGGGGGAAAATGTATCCCCTGAGGTATCTCAGGGATCTCTTGATTTGCAGTCAAATGTTCTACCACTGAGCTATAGATCCTTTACATGAATCTCTCCATCTCCCATGACTTGGAGGTGGAAGATTTTGTCTTCCCTTTTCTCTTCTCTGGCAGAGAGTTTTGATGGAGTGGGGCTGGAATGGTGCTAGAAGCACAAGCCCTACCACGCGAACGCGTGCCCCACGCGTCCGTGTCGTTTTTCAAAATATGGCCATTCACGCGTGCGCGTCACCCACGCACACGCGTCACCCTAATTTTTGGCATTATGCGAACAAAACAGAAAGTTGTGCGTGCGCGAGGCTGCACCCGCGCCAATAGCATAAATCACTTCACGCGAACGCGTGATCTACGCGTCCGCATCATCTGAAAATAACGCCAATCACGCGAAATCATGAACCATGCGTCCGCGTCATATGCGACGCACAGCTTATCCAGATCAGCGCCAGATATCATATCTTTTCTTCCCCAAATCCTAATTTTTCTTATCCGTTCTTATTTCTTTCTTCTCTCTTCTTCCTTCTTTATTCTTTCTAATTTTTTTTACTTTCTCCAACCTTATTTTTCACTTTCATTATCAAGATTCTTTTCTTTCTTTCTTCACTTTTTACTTTTCCATTATTTTTATTTATGTTTTCTTCTTTTTCTTTTTTACTTTCATTATCTACGTTTTCCTTCTTTTCCTTTTTATTCTTTTAATTGGTGTTAGAAATTTAATTGGGTGATTATTTTCTTCTATAATTGCTTGTGGATTGTTTAGAAGTTATTTGACAATTATTAATTATTTTAGGGTTATTTGCATATTCAAATTCAATACTTTCCATAACATATTTACCATGCATGCTAAGTGTTTGTGAAAAAGTCCGTATGGCATTGTGCATATTTAATTATTTTATTCTTCTACTCTAATGTCTGTTTTTCACAAAACCCCTTTTTATATATAATTCATTAAAAATAATTGTCAATACAAACAAGTTGTTAGTTTGAAAGAGTTGGTAATCAAATTGGGCATTTAATGCTTGATCTATGCTACACATGCCTTTGCCAGCATGCCAATAAACATCTTGCATCTACTTGCCATCACATTCACTTGCTATATTTTCATTGAGGAACTTCTCACATGTAGTCGCGACCATGTGTTAACGACATCCTTCTTTACTGTGCATTAATTATCACTTGTACCATCCCCTTCCTTGCTCTAACCCTTAGCTTTAAAAGTAACTTTCTTTTTCCCTTTTCAGGATGGCCACCAAGAAGGGTAAAGAGAAAGCTACTCCCAAACCACCGGCAAGGAAAGGAACAAAAAGAGCACTAGCTGCAGAGCCACCCGTCCACTTGCACATCTCAGTATGCACCGAGGATGGTGCAACCTTTAAGTGTGGGGAGGTCGATACCAGTCTCCATGTGTTAGTTATTTTCTTCTCAACACCAATATATTACTTTATTTGTTAGTTCATTGTTGTATTTGCATGTTTAATTGCATGTTTATGCATTTAGTTACTACTTGGTTAAAGTAATAAATTCTTTTCAAGACTCTATTTTATAATATTTCACTAATTTAAATTAAAATTTTTGTGTTAAAATTATTTGAAGATTGTAAATTGGAACATAGTTTAAAGCTAGAAAACACAACCCATGAGATTTGAGCTTAATTACATGGTTACATTATTTAACTATAATATTTTATTCTTGTGTGTTTCCTTCTCTATAATTGTGATCTTTACTTTGTTCCATTCTATATGTCCACTATTTAGTGTATTTACATGCTTGCATATGATTGAGGCCATTACTTGTTTTTGCTCACTTACCCCAAACAGCCTACCCTTTTATGTCACCCTTGTTAGCCACCTTGAGCCTTTTTATCCCCCTTGTTCTATATTTTACCACATCACTAGCCTTAAGCAGAAAAACAAATTAAATACCCCAATTGAATCTTTGGTTAGCTTAAGATAGTGTGTTAACTAAGTGTGGGGAAACTGTGGGTACTTGGGTTAATGAAAGTGTACAGTGTTCAAATGATAAAATATTGGGAATTTGGGTACCTACACATGCGATACAAGTTAAAAGAAGAGTTGATGCATGAGTATGTAATACAAAAGTGGGAAAACTTTGGGTAACTAGGCATGAATTTAAAAGTATAGAGTGTATGTATAGGTAAGAGCTTAGGTTAGTCAAGGATTCAATTTATAGCTCACTTAGCCATATATATACCCTCACATTTACCTTGGCCCCATTACAACCTTAAAAAGACCTCATGATGTTTGCATTGGTACATTAAATACTTATTGATTGGTTAGGTGAAGAACAAGGTTTAGAAAGCATGATTAGAGAAGAGCAGAGTGATTACCCTATACACTAGAGTGACTAGAGTGCATATACACCATCAGTAAGAGTTCAATGCTTGATTCTGTGTTCCCTGCTTTTATGAGCTATCTTCTTACAAGTTTAATTGCTTTTAATGTATGAATTTTAATTAATGATATTTAACGTATTTATGTTTGAAGAACTTATCTATTTTTAACCAAATAGGCAAAATCATTTTAGCATATAGTTGCATTCATATACATAGGTTGCATTGCATTGCATGAGTCTTACTTTTCCCTACTCATTTACTTTATCTCCTTAAGCTAAGCATGAGGAGATGCTAATGTCTAAGTGTGGGGAGGTTGATAAACCACTATTTTATAGTTTATCTTGTGTTTAATTGAGTGGTTTCATCAAGTCTTCACCCACTTATTCATACTAATTGCATGATTTTACATTTTCCTTCCTAGTATTGTTTTATGATTGAAAACTTGCTTCCTAGAGATCTTTAATTAGTATATTTTAATTTTTCTTTATACCATTCGATACCGTGATCTATGTGTTAAGTGTTTCAGGCTTTATAGGGCAGGAATGGCTTAGAGAATGGAGAGGAAGCTTACAAAAATGGAAGGAACACAAGAAACTAAGGAGATGACCAGTGAACACCGACACGTGCGCATGGCTCACGTGAGCGCGTGGAATGGAGAAAACTACAGCGACGCGTGCACGTGCCTGACGCGTACGCGTGGATTGGAGTCTGCACAAATGACGCGAACACGTGGACGACGCGTACATGTGACAAGGAAAATTGCTGAATGACGCGCACGCATGGACGACGCGTACGCGTTACCTGCACGATCTGCAGAATTAATAGAAAATATTGGGGGCAATTTCTGGGCTGTTTCTGACCCAGTTTTCGGCCCAGAAAACATAGATTAGAGGCTATAAAGTGAGGGAATCAATCCATTCATTGATACAACATTCATTATTCATAACTTTAGGTTTTTGATGTAGTTTTAGAGAGAGAGGCTCTCTCCTCTCTCTTACGATTTAGGATTAGGATTTCTCTTAAAGGTTAGGTTTACTTCTTCTACATTCCAGGTTCTATCTTCTTTTAAATTTAGTTTCTCTTATCTACTTTTATTTACTCTATTACTTTAGTTGCTCTATTTCACTTGGTAATTATTTATGTTACCAAAATTGGCTTATGAACTCTTCATGTTAGATTTGAATTTATGTTTAAATGCAATTTGAGGTATTCCAGATTTATGATTTTAATTTAGCTTTTTACATTCTTAGCTTTAATTGATGAATTGATTAAGAGAAGACACTTGAGTTGGAATGCTCAAGTGGATAGTTAAATTGGAAGTTGTTGGCTAATTCTCTATTTACTAACGCTAGACCTTCCCAAGGGAGAGGACTAGGATTTGCAAATAAGAGTTAGCTCAATCACTTGAAATTCCTTTATTTAGTAAGGGTTAATTAAGTGAAAACAACAACCTCTTTATACTACACTTGAGAGAATTCCAACAAGGATAGGACTTCCAATTAATCATTCTTTCATTCAAGGCTTTTTATTTTAATTACATAAAATCTCTTGTTAATTTTCATTGCTTTAATTTACAATCATATGCTTGTGCCCATTGCCCAAACTCCAAATTTCCCAAAAAACTCATAACCAATAATAAATACACCTCCCTGCAATTCCTTGAGAGACGACCCGAGGTTTAAATACTTCGGTTATAAATTTTATTGGGTTTTGTTACTTGTGACAACCAAACTTTTGTACGAAAGGATTCTCTGTTGGTTTAGAAACTATACTTACAACGCGATTATTTTTGTGAATTTCTTTACCGATAGAAAATCCAATCATCAGCGTGCGCGTACCTAACGCGTACGCGTGACACGCAAAAGAGGCCATCGACGCGTACGTGTGACTGATGCGTACGCATGACATGCGCGACATGCAGAATTTGCAGAAAACACTGGGGGCGATTTTAGGCCGAGTTTTGACCCAGTTTTCGGCCCAGAAACACAGACTAGAGCCAGAGGATAGCAGAGACTCAAGGGAGATTCACACAAGATTGGTTATGCCCACTCCAAGTTAAGCGTGGACCCTACGAAGCAAGTGGTCCCCATCCATGAAATTGAAGACATGATGATTGCTTTAATTAATTCTAATTTAAAAACTTTATTTTATTTTAAAAATAGGAAAATATATTATTTTAGTTTTAGAAGATAGATTTTAAATTAATTAGGATTAGATATAAAAAGGAATTCCAACAGGGGGATTCCAACAAAACGTTATTCCATTCCTGTTCAAAATTTACAATCCTTATTTTCTCTGAACCAGGAGCAACTAAACCTCCACTGTTAAAGTTAGGAGCTTTGTCTATTGTATGGATTGATTTTATTGTTTTCCTATTTTAATCCATGTCTTGATTTATATTTAAGAATTGTTTTCATCCTTTATTTTATGAATTTGGGTGGAACGGAAGTATGACCCCCTTTCTAATTGCGTTCTTGTATAACTTGGAAAAGCTCTTTAATTGAACAACAGCTTGAAAACAATTTCTCCTAAGTTTTAATTATCTGGATTTAATGGGATACGTGACATATAATCCTTTTATATTTGGGTAATTAGGATTTCTGTGGCATATAACTAGAATTAAACTTCACCCCCTAATTGGAATTAATTGACCAAGGAATTGGCTGTTGATGAATTTTAGAGGAGACTAGAAAGGTCTAAGGAATTATGGTCTAGTCACATAAAGTTGCCATGAATTAAATCTTACATGATTAAAATCAATTAATAAGAAAAGTCAATCCAGAAAATAGATAACTCTGAAGCCTTAACTATTTATCCATATATATTCCCAACTTATTTACTTGCCTTTCTTTAATATTCTTTATATTGTTTAATGTCTTTGAACACTCAAACATTATTTTCTGTTTGCCTAACTAAGTAAATTAATCAACCATTGTTTCTTAATCCATCAATCCTCGTGGTATCGACCCTCACTCACCTGAGGTATTACTTGGTACGACCTGGTGCACTTGCCGGTTAGTTTGTGGGTTATAAATTACCGCACCAAGTTTTTGGTGCCGTTGCCGGGGATTGATTGTGATTGACAACTATGAGTTGTTTGATTTCTTAGATTAGGCGTTTTAGTTTTAATTTTATTTAAATTTTGCTTTAGTATTTTCGAAAAAAAAAATTATTTTGATTTATTCAATTAAACCATTATTTTTTTCTTTTCTCTTAATTTCTGAAATTAAATTTGGTGTCCCCTTAGTTGTTTTATTCTTCCTATTTATTTATTGAGTTTAAATTTCCTTTATGTTCTTTCTTCTTTGCTTGCCTGTTTACCACATGGTGCGTTTAATTTTGTTTGGTATTTTGTGCTAAGGAAAAATAATAGAGAGAGATCACATAGGTTACTACTCACACCCAAGGAGTGATTCATATTATTATGAATAGGGGAACTACCCAACTTTTGGTTGGAAAAGTTAAAACCAAAGAAACTTCAGTTTTCCATGGTTCAACTATCAAGAACCACTATCTCCATATTCATATCAAGAACCACCACCTCCATATTCATACCAAAAACCACCACATCTCTACCCATATCAAGAACATCATCTTTTTACCCATATCAAGAGCCACTATCTCCCTATTCATACCAAGAACCATCATCTTTTTACTCTTATCAAGAATCATCATCTCCTTCTTATTCATATCAAGAGCCACCATCTCCTTATTCATCTCAAGTACCATCAGATATTGAGCTTCTCATGAAAGAATTCATACATGATATAAAGACGAGTGTCAAAAATGTAGAGAAACATGTGCAGTCGATTATCAAGTCCCAGGAAGAGGAACAAGCAAATTCCTTTCCAAGAGACATAATGCAAGATTCAATAGAAGAAAGTGAGGAAATCAATCAAATGAGTTTATACTCCAATGAATTAGAAAACTTTCCAACCTCACACATGGAAGAAGAGGAAGATGCAAAAACAAAGGAGGAAGATGCACAAACAAAGGAAGTTGTAAGGGATGAAAACAATGATGGGAATCTACACTCCAATGAAGTAGAGACTGGTATAGATAGTGAGTTTATTGAACCACCAATTCAAGAAGTTCTTGATGAAAGGTACTCTCTAACCATCACACAACACCCAAATTTTGAAATCAAAGAAGCGAAGGAAACCAAGGAAAGCACTGAAAAAGAGAAGGTCAGAAAAAACAATCCAATAAAAGAAGGCTTGTTGACGTTGGGATTTTTGCCAGTAAAGAATTTTATAAAAATAGTTGCGTTGTAGATATAGTTTCTAAACCAACAGAAATCCCTTCGTACAAACGTTTTGGTTGTCACAAGTAACAAACCCCCTTAAATTTGATAACCGAGTATTTAAACCTCGAGTCGTCTTCTCAAGGAACTGCAGGGAAGTATGTTCTTATTATTGGTTATGGAGGTCGTAAATTGGGGTTTTGAGAATGAGGAGCGAATGGTTTAATTAGCAATTAAAGTAAATGAAGAACAAGTAATTTAAATGGCAAGTAAAATAAATAGATGACTGTAAATAAACTTTTGGCAAGGTATGAGAAATTAGAGGTCCTATCCTAGCTATCCTTATAAATGATGATGAAAATTGAATCTTAATTCCACTTTGTTAACCTTTACTAAGGCAAAGGAAGGTCAAGGGATTAATTGGTTTAATCTTCGGATCCTATTTATTTCCTAAGAAAAGATTGGGATTATTGAAGTTTAATTTAATTAACAACGATAAAAATTATCAATCATGTTTGAGTTTGATAACTCCTGAGTTACTGATTTCTTAACCAAGACCAGAAGGAGAAAAATAAATCTACTGGAATAAAAATGTCTTCAGATGGGAATAACAATAATGTAAATAAAAGAAAGCAATAATAAACTGAAATACCTCAAATAACATTAATTTAAAGAGTAATCTGTAACATAGAAGAATTCATAAATAAAATTGGGAAAATAATAAAAAGGAATATTGAACCTGATAAAAAGAGATAATCCTGAAAGCGCATAAAATCCTAATTCTAAATCCTAATCCTAAAGAGAGAGGAGAGAATCTCCCTCTCAAAACTAAATCTAAATCATGAAAAACTAACTAATTGGAGACTCTCCTTGAATGGATGCATTCCCCCACTTTATAACCTTTGGTCTATGCCTTCTGGACTTGGATTTGGGCCAAAAAGGGCTTCAGAATTCTCTATGAGCATTTTCTGCAATTTCTGGTGCGTGGCCTCTGTCACGCGTCCGCGTGGGTCACGCGGTCGCGTCATTCGGAGTTTTCCTTGTCACGCGGTCGCGTCAGTCATGCGACCGCGTCATATGTGTTTCGCTCGAGGCGCGCGGTCGCGTCAGTCATGCGGTCGCGTTAATGCCTTTTCGTGCTGGCATGCGGCCGCGTCGCCCATGTGATCGCGTGGCTGCCAGTTTCTTCAAAAACTCTATTTTGTGCTTTCCTTCCATTTTGTATGTTTCCTTTCCATCCTTTAAGTCATTCCTGCCTTAGAAGATCTGAAACTACTCAACACACGAATCACGGCATCGAATGGAAATAAAGGGTAATCAAAATAATTATTTTTAAGCATAGGAAACATGTTTTTCACATACATCACATAATAAGGAAGGGAAAGTAAAACCATGCAATTAATATGAATAAGTGGGTGAAGGATTGAATAAATCACTCAGATTAAGCACAAAATATATCATAAAATATGGGTTTATCAACCTCCCCACACTTAAACAATAGCATGTCCTCATGCTAAGTTCAAGAGAAGCTATAAAGGAATGAAGAGGAAAGTAAGAATGTATGAAATGCAACCTATTTATATGAATGCAACTACATGCAAAATGTTTCTACCTACTTAGTTAAAAGTAAACAAATCTTTCAAGAAGAAATATGAACTGGATTTCACTAATTCAAATCATGAAAATGAAGTACAAATAGACTTGCAAGAAGAAAATAGCTCATGAAAGCAGGGAACAAGGGATTGAGCATCGAACCCTCACTGGTAGTGTATACACTCTAATCACTCAAGTGTCTAAGGTTCGATTCTCTCAATTCTCTACTAACCTTGCTTTCTAAGGCTTGCTTTTCTTCTACCAATCAACAAAAATTTAATGCACAAATACACAAATCAAGAGGTCTTTTAAGGGTTGTAATGGGGTTAGGGTCAAGGTAGGATTGTATTTGGTCAAGTGGACTAAAATCTGAATCCTTAATTAACTTAAACTTTCCACTAACTTAGACAATCAATGTAATCATAATACAACATCTAACTATCCATTAACCATATTTTTCACATATTCATGCATTCTAATTTCAAGTACAGTACATATGCATTGCTTTCACCATTTATTTTGGGGCATTTTGTCCCTTTTTATTATTTGCTCTTTTTCTTTTCTTTATATATATATATTTTTTTTTCTTTTATTTTTCTCAATGCATATGATTAAATTATTGGATGCATGAATCATGTCCTAAACATTTTTTTCACAATATTTCAGAAAATTCTAACATACTCAATTCTCAAACCAAATGTTTTCAAATTCAACTTTCCCCAAACTTAATTCATGAGCACTCTCACTAGTCTAAGCTAACCAAGGATTCAAATTAAGGACATTATTGTTTTCCGCTTAGAGTTAATGATGTGCTAAAGTAAAGAACAAAGGGGTATAATAGGCTCAACATTGGTTTGCAAAGAATAATGAAAAGGTAAGGCCATATGGGTATGTAAGCTCAGTGAAACAAAGGCCTCAATCATGTAAGTGTATGCATACATCAAATAATGGAAATATAGAATTAAGCAAGACAAAAATCACAATTTTAGAGAGAAAAATACACACTAAAAATAAAATATTGGTTGGTAAAATGCAACCAATTCAAATAGGCTCAAAAATCTCACAGGTTTTGTGTGTTCGAGCTCTAAACCATGTTCCAAAATAATATTTCTTCAAACAAGTGTAACGAAAAAAATTTATTCAAATTAGTGAAGTATTATAAAAAGTTTCTTGAAAAAGAAAATATTACTTTAACCAAGTGGTGGTAAAATATGCACAAAATCAAATAAATATGCAATGCAAATGCAACAACTAACAAGGAAAATAAAACATTGGTGTTTGAGAAGGAAATACTAACCCACGGAAGTCGGTATCGACCTCCCCACACTTAAAGATTGCACCGTCCTCAGTGCATGCTGAGATGTGCAGGTGGACGGGTTGTTCCAATTGGCGCTTTTCTCCAAAGATTGTGCAGATGGACTTGTCTTATTTCCCCATGTAAATGTCTTTCGGTTTCCTTCCGGGTGGCCATCCTGAAAAAAAAAGGGAAGAAAAGTAACCCAGAAATAGAGATAAGAAAATAAATGAAGTATGGGTGGGTTAATGCCAAATAATGAGGGTCTCAATTACATGGGACAACAAAGAGCACTCTATCATCCTCCATGAAATTAGAGAAGATCAAAGAGCTATGAGGGAGGAGCAAGAAAGACAAGGAAGAGACATAGATGAGCTCAAGAGCACCATTGGTTCTTCAGGAGAGGAAGACGCCACCTCACTAAGGTGGACTCATTCCTTAATCTCCTTGTCTATTTATTTTCTGTTTTTCGGTTTTTGAGCCTTATGTGTTATTTATGTTTGTGCCTTTACTACATGATCATTAGTGTCTAAGTGTCTATGCCTTAAAGTTATGAATATGAATCCATCACCTCTCTTGAATGAAAAATGTTTTAACTACAAAAGAACAAGAAGTACATGGTTTCGAATTCATCCTTGAAACTAGTTTAATTATTTTGATGTGGTGACAATACTTTTTGTTTTCTGAATGAATGCTTGAACAGTGCATATATCTTTTGAATTTGATGTTTATGGATGTTAAATATGTTGGCTCTTGAAGAATAAGGAAAAAGGAGAAATGTTATTTGATAATCTGAAAAATCATAAAAATGATTCTTGAAGCAAGAAAAAGCAGTGAATACAAAAGCTTGCAGAAAAAAAAAGAAAAGAAAAAAATAGCGAAAAAAAAGAAAGAAAAAGAAAAAGCAAGCAGAAAAAGCCAAAAGCTCTTTAAACCAAAAGGCAAGAGCAAAAAGCCAATAGCCCTTAAAACCAAAAGGCAAGGGTAAATAAAAAGGATCCAATGCTTTGAGCATCAGTGGATAGGAGGGCCTAAAGGAATAAAATCCTGGCCTATGCAGCTAAACCAAGCTGTCCCTAACCATGTGCTTGTGGCGTGAAGGTGTCAAGTGAAAACTTGAGACTGAGCGGTTAAAGTCAAGGTCCAAAGCAGAAAAAAAGAGTGTGCTTAAGAACCCTGGACACCTCTAATTGGGGACTTTAGCAAAGCCGAGTCACAATCTGAAAAGGTTCACCCAGTTATGTGTCTGTGGCATTTATGTATCCGGTGGTAATACTGGAAAACAAAGTGCTTAGGACCACGGCCAAGACTCATAAAGTAGCTGTGTTCAAGAATCAACATACTGAACTAGGAGAATCAATAATACTATCTAAATTCTAAGTTCCTATAGATGCCAATCATTCTGAACTTCAATGGATAAAGTGAGATGCCAAAACTATTCAAGAGACAAAAAGCTACAAGTCCCGCTCATCTGATTGGAGCTAAGTTTCATTGATATTTTGGAATTTATAGTATTTTCTCTTCTTTTTATCCTATTTGATTTTCAGTTGCTTGGGGACAAGCAACAATTTAAGTTTGGTGTTGTGATGAGCGGATAATTTATACGCTTTTTGGCATTGTTTTTACATAGTTTTCAGTATAATTTAGTTAGTTTTTAGTATATTTTTATTAGTTTTTAAATAAAAATCACATTTCTGGACTTTACTATGAGTTTGTGTATTAACCTGTGATTTCAGGTATTTTCTGGCTGAAATTGAGGGACTTGAGCAAAAATCAGATTCAGAGGTTGAAGAAGGACTGCAGATGCTGCTGGATTCTGACCTCCCTGCACTCAATTACGTTGGAAATTAGACATCCAGAGCTTTCCAGCAATATATAATAGTTTATACTTTACCCGAGTTTAGACGATGCAAACTGGCGTTCAACGCCAGTTCCATGCTGCATTCTGGAGTTAAACGCCAGAAACAGGTTGCAAAGTGGAGTTAAATGCCAGAAACAGGTTACAAACTGGCGTTCAACTCCAAGAGAAGCCTCTACACGTGTAAAGCTCAATGCTCAGCCCAAGCACACACCAAGTGGGCCCCAGAAGTGGATTTCTGCATCATTTACTCATTTCTGTAAACCCTAGTAACTAGTTTAGCATAAATAGGACTTTTTACTATTGTATTTACATCTTTGGATTATCTTTTGATCCTTTGATCACGTTTAGGGGGCTGGCCATTCGGCCATGCCTGGACCTTATCACTTATGTATTTTCAACGGTAGAGTTTCTACACTCCATAGATCAAGGTGTGGAGCTCTGCTGTTCCTCATGAATTAATACAAAGTACTACTGTTTTTCTATTCAATTCAAGCTTATTCCTTCTCTAAGATATCCATTCGCACCCAAGAACATTATGAATGTGATGATTATGTGATGCTCATCATCATTCTCACCTATGAACGCGTGCCTGACAAACACTTCCGTTCTACATGCAAACAAGCTAGAATGAGTATCTCTTAGATATCTAATACAGAGGACCGAGTCCGAGATATTAGAATCTTCGTGGTATAAGTTAGAACCCATGGACGGCCATTCTTGAGATCTGGAAAGTCTAAACCTTGTCTGTGGTATTCCGAGTAGGATCTGGGAAGGGATGGCTGTGACGAGCTTCAAACTCGCGAGTGCTGGGCGTAGTGACAGACGCAAAAGGATAGTAAATCCTATTCTAGTATGATCGAGAACCGACAGATGATTAGCCATGCAGTGACAGCGCATTGGACCATTTTCACAGAGAGGATGGGATGTAGCCATTGACAACGGTGATGCCCTACATAAAGCTTGCCATGGAAAGGAGTAGGAATGATTGGATGAAGACAGCACGAAAGCAGAGGTTCAGAGGAACGAAAGGCATCTCTATACGCTTATCTGAAATTCTCACCAATGAATTACATAAGTATCTCTATCCTAGTTTATATTTCAATTATGTTTTAATTATCAAATCTTCATAACTATCTGAATCCGCCTGACTGAGATTTACAAGGTGACCATAGCTTGCTTCAAGCCGACAATCTCCGTGGGATTGACCCTTACTCACGTAAGGTTTATTACTTGGACGACCCAGTGCACTTGCTGGTTAGTTGTGCAAAATTGTGACAAAGTGTGATTCACGTTTGAGAGTACCAAGCCATTGGCGTCATTGTTGAAGATCACGATTTTGCATACCAATGAAGGCATGGTGCAGATGAAGTAGCAATTTTGGTGTTCGCTTTCCCTTTCTCTTTGGAGGAGAAAGCGAAAGAATGGTTTTATACTCAACCGGGAGATGTGATTTCCGATTGGGACTTGTTGCGTAAGGAATTTCTGGAAAAGTTCTACCCACCACAAAAGACAGACAAGCTGCGAAAGAAAATCTCTTGCATTGTGCAACGAGATGGGGAGACTCTTTATGAGTACTGGGAGAGATTCAAGAAGTTGTTGGAAGCTTGCCCCCACCACCATATTGACGAGTTGGTACTCATTTGCTATTTTTGTCAAGGGATGAACCCCCAAGATAAGCCTCTCATAGATGCCTCTACTGGAGGATCCTTCACCAAAAACAAGACCGCCGAGGAAGCTTGGGAGATCATAACGGACTTGGCGGACTCCACTCAATACTCAAGGGCAAGAAACCCACAACCAAAAGCTTTAAGTGAAGTTTCTCCTTCCGGAGATGCCGTTTTGACAAAGACCCTCGGTGAGATGACAATTTTGTTGAGATAAATCACCCAAGGGCAACAAATTCCCCAAGCCTTGATATCTTCTCCACCTCAACCTCCAAGAATTGAAGGACCACCAAGATCATGCGGTATTTGTGCTTGTAACAATCATTACACTGATGAGTGCCCTCAACTCCAAGAGGACACTACATTAGCAGTAGCCAATCCATACCCACAAAGACCCAACTACAATCAACATGGAGGAAGTCAAAACCAAGGGTGCATGGATAATTCTAATCAAAGGTGGAACCAAACCCCACAAGCTCAACCTTACCTAAGCCAACAAGCCTACTATCATCAAGCTCCTCAAGGTCAACCACAATACCAACAATCCTACCAACAACCTCCACAATCTCAACCTCAAGGGAGGTATCAATACCCAAATAGTAGACCTAACCCTCCTCAAGGCAATCAAGGTCCTCCTCCTAATCAACCCTACATGAATGACACACTCCAAACCTTTATGCAAGAGCAACGAGAATTTCACAAGAAACAAGAAGTGTATATGTCTACAATTGCCGAAGCACTCACCCGTTTGACTCTTTCTCCTTCGACTACACAAAATGCCCAACAAGCCTCAACTTCTATTGGTTTGCCCTTACGACCTCAACCGAATCCGAAGGGGAGCATCAATGCTATCACCCTTAGGAGCGGCACCAAGTTGGATGAAATTGGTGTGGTGCCTACAAGTTCGAGTGAGGAAACCCACAAGGAAGAGGTGGGAGAAGATATGGGAGTGATGAAGGATGAAGAGGAAGATGTTGAGAAGGATGATGAAGAACCGCTCAAGGCCAAGGAGCCAAAGAGGAAAAATTCGATTGAAGAGCCCATGCCCATTCCATTCCCAACTTTGGTCAAGAAGGCCAAGAAGCAAGAATAACTTGACCCCAACATGGTAGAAATTTTTAAGAATGTTGAAGTCACCGTCCCTCTATTTCAAGCCATTCAACAAGTTCCCAAGTATGCCAAGTTCCTCAAAGATGTTTGTACCCACAAGGAGAAAATTGGCGAACTCAACAAAAAGCCTGTAGATGATTCTATCTCTTCTTTAATTCCTGAAAAATGCAATGATTCCGGCCCATATTTGGTTACTTGCTTGATTGGTGGGATTAAGTTCACAGACTGTATGTGTGGTTTGGGGGTGTGCGTAAGCATTATGCCACTCCCCATTTACAAAAGGTTGAACTTGTCACCCTTAAAGAGGTCCGGGGCGAGATTCGTGTTGGCCGATAAGAGCATTGTATCAGTTATGGGATTGTAGAAAATGTTCTGGTTGAAATCCAATGTTTACTTTTCCCGGTAGATTTCCACATTTTGGAGACTCCTCCCATTGACTCAGATAAGCCATCATCCATTCTACTTGGAAGGCCGTTTCTAAAGACATTCCGTTTCAAGCTGGATGCACATTCAGGAGTCTATTCTTTTGAGGTTGATGGCAAGGTAGCAAGATTCACATTGGAGGAATCCAAGAAACCCATCCTCGAAGCCTATTCTATCTTTGGGTGCGATATAGTAGAGGATGAAGTGATTAAGGTTGGCAAAGAGCAAGAAGAAGAGAAGAATGCCAAGAAGTCCGATTCAAGAGATCACACTCAACCCAAGAATGCCAAGGAGTTGGAGATTTTCCTCCTTAGAGAGGTTCAAAGTGACCAATGAAGCCATGCAAAGTCCAACTTATGACTCTAAACGAAAGTGCTTGGTGGGAGACACCCCACCGTGGTAACATTGTTCCAACTTTATCTTTTGTTTATAGTCTTTTGAATTAGTTGCTTTCTTGTGGTATGATGATTAGATTAGTTTTGATTTGGTATTTTTGAATTGAATAAGTTGGATTGCTTGTGGATCATGAATTATGCTTGTTTATATGATTTGGGATTAGTATGTTGCTATGCTATAGGAAGGAACCTTAGTTTTGAAAAGAAAATTTTTTTGTGAAACAGGGCACCTATGCGTGCACACCAACCTGTGCGCGCACACAAAACTACATTTTTTGCCATCTATGCGAGCGCACGCCCTTCTACGCCCGCACAGTCCTTGCAGCATCTTCTAGTCGCAGCGCCAGCACTGCCTGTGCGTGGGTGCTGCCCAGTTTTCTGAGCCCTGTGCGTCCGCACCTCCTTACGCGTACGCACGCAGTCCCTTTATCGCACTTCTTGTGTGGCCGCACAGACGTGTGCATCCACACACCACTTGACAGCCCCTCTGGTGGGAGCGTCATCATGAGTTGTGTGCGTGAACAACCTCCCCCCATCTTCGTCCTTGTGCGTGCGCACGGACCTGTGTGCGCACGCACACATGACTCTGTACCTCAGGCAATTTTAAAAAAAGAGAGATGCTTTATGTGCGAGCGCACGCACTTGCGCACTTGCATGTGTTGTAACAACCCCTCTGGTGGGAGCAATCGCACGATCTGTCCGCCTGCATCCCTCTCCTTTTTGTGTTTTGTGCGTACGCACCAGCTTATACGTATACACACAGCCCTCTATCTTGCGACCTCTGTGCGTGCGCTCCCTGCTGTGCATCCGCACACGCTTATACACTTCCTCTGGTCGCAGCGATCGCATGCTGTGTGCGCTTGCAACCCCTCTAATTTTTCTTTATGTGCGTCCACACAGGCTGCTGTGCGCCCGCACACGACTCGTTTTGGGCGTTAACAGGGCAACCTGCCTTGTTGAGTAGCAGTTTCATTTTCTCTCCTTCTTCTCACTCCTGCTGCTCCTCTCACCATAGCCCTCAGTCTCAGGCGACCCTGCCACCGGCCACCACCGCCGTCAAGCTGCCACTACCTATCTCTCTCATTTCTCTTTTCTCTTCTCTTTTCTTTTCTTTCTTTCTTTCTGTTCTCTTTCTTTTCATCACCACCGGTGAGTTTTTCCCCCCCTCTCCGGCGTTTTTTCGGCAAACCCAACCACCACAAGTCGCAGTGGCTATAAGAAGTTCCATTATTTTCTTCCCCATTCTTGTTTATTTCAACCTTCAATTTTCAAGTTCTTATTTTCCCTTTTGTTGATTTTTGCAATTGTTTTGATTTTGTTTTCATGTTGCTTAGATTGAATTTAATGCTTTTCTTTGTTCTTTTGTGTATTGCAAGTGTTGACTTTTGATTATGGGTTGATTATGATTGAATTTGAGCATTGATTGTGATAAGCTTGCACATTGCATTCCACATGTTTGATTAAATGCCTCTATGAATATTTTGTTTGATTCATATGACATGGCCATCATATGTATTCAATTTATCTCTTGTTAGGTATATTGTATGAATTGTGCAACTTCAACTATAACTTTTGATGGTAGTTAAGTGAATTCACCAATGCATTTCCTTGTTTATTGATGTGCGATTTTGGTTACAAATGCATTGTGTTATGTGAAACTCAATTGTCATCGTTTATCTCAGAATTTGGACTCGGTAATCACTTTACAATTGTTTGAATTTAGATGATGTCTTGATCAAACATCTTTTGGCCTCAACGTAAGAACATTGCACATGTGGTTACCACTTCTTCGGGATGAGCAATTGACACTTCACTTTGAGTGAATGGTTATTGTTGTTGTACACTCTTTTGCTAATGAAATTTCTTGCCAACAATCTCAATGACCATTACATTCAACATCGTCTTAATGAATCAATTGGTGCGAGCTTAAAGTTGCTTTTATGTCCATGCTTTAGCCTTGCAACTTAAGCACTCAATTGAGAAGCAGTGAGCTTTATCCAGTAAACAGGGTGGTTGCCGTGGTATCCGGCCGGTGTGTGTGTTCCAACCGCGCGCATCGTTGGAATATACACACTGTGTTTTTGAAAACCACACTATTTTTAGAGCTTCTTTTACCCTTGTTAGTGCTTCCTCAGTGATTTTATTTTCTTGTTGCCCTATGATCTCGAAAATCTTTTATTTTATTTTCAGGATGCGAAAGAAGGGTAAGGCACCGGTTACTTCGCCGGATGTGCAAACTACTGCTCGCTTTCCTGATGTTTGGTGGGATCGCCAAGGTGATAAACCGAGTACCTTGGTTAACCAAAGAGCCGACTCTCAATACGAAGCAATTGAGAAGCCCACAATTTATTGGAAGCGGCCGTTGAAGGTTCCAAGCCAGTACAAGGCGACCATTCATCAAAGGATTGCCTCGCTTCATTAGGAATTTCTCGAGCAAGAACCCATTGAAGTTAATGAAACTATGGTGCGGGAATTCTATGCAAACTACCAAGCTTGGAAAGCAAAGTCAGTATTCCTCCGGGAAAAGATGTTGGATACTTCCAATCAAGCTCTAGAAGCTTTGAACATCCCCCACATTCCACTTGAGAAGGATGATTATTTCAAGATAAAAGTGGATGTGTTCAAAGGAAGAATATCTCTGACTCCCATTCTTGAGAGAATAGGTCGTTCTGGTGCATCTTGGGAGTATAGCAAAGGGAAGAATTCTGTTCCCACTAGTATTGCATACTCTTATTTGAATGCTGAAGCTCGTATATGGCATCAGATTGTGGCGGACTACATCATCCCGAGCACCCACACTACCCATGTCAGATTTAGAACTGCTTTGCTACTTTGGGCTATTATGCAAGGGAAGCATATATCCATTGTACCTTTATTGAACAAATCGATTTGGAAATTGGTTGAGAAGAAACATATCAACATTCCATTTCCGTCGATGGTGATGTGCTTAGCAAACGCAGCGGGGGTAAAGAGGCAACCAACGGACATTATGTTAGAGTTTCCAAGAGGCAACAAGTTCAGTCCGAGGGAAGAATTGGATGGATCATTAGCAAAGACACCCTCCAAGGGGAAGGCACCAGTAGCACCACCATCAAGTCTAACAACCTCATCAACTCCTTTACCGGTTCTCTGGTCTCTTCGAATTTATTTCGAGACATCTTGCACGATATCCACCGCACGGAGCATTTGGAGCAGAAGCGTTTCGAGTGGATAATGGCAAAGTTAGAAGGAAGAGACCCTGGCCCAACCCCTGAGGCTTCATTCGAGCTAGTTGGGGAGGAGTATGAAGAAGGTGACCAACCCATTCTCGATACCCAGCTGAAGGTGGCCCCGAAGTTCTCATCTTCTCGGATGCTAAGCAAGCACGGAGGACCATGCATGAACTAAGTGTGGGTGAGGATCGACTTCGTGGGGGTAAAAAAATTCTTTTCTCAAACCACTTTGCAATACTCTTTTAGTTCTTTTTATTGAATTTTAGTAGCTTTATCTTTATTGCATCTTAGTTGGTTTGTCTGTATATATCCCTTTAGTGTTCATAGTTATATGGTAGTTAATGTTTGCATGATAGAATGAATAAGTTTGGTGAAACACTAAGGAATTTTCGTGAAATCTTTCCTAGGGCATACCATTGGTTGAATTGAAGAAAAATTTTGTGTTTTCCGACTTGTTTGAATTATTCTATTTGTGAAACATAGAAAAGAGCTAGAATAACATACCTTGTAAGATTTGAGCCTTGATAGATGGTTGCATTTTTTAACCATAATGTTTGTTCTGGTGTGATTTTACTCCTTTTTTTTATTGTCATCATTGATTTGCATGATTCTTTATATCCTGTATTTGTTGTTTGGATGCATTTAGCATGATTGAGGCCATCTTTGATATTAAACTCACCAACCTATATGGCTAACCCTTGTACCCACCATTGTGAACCCCTGTTGAGCTTGTAATTCCCTTTTGTTCTAATCTTAGCACATTATTTTCCCTTAAGCGAAAAATCATTGATATCCTTGAATTACTCTTTGATTAGCTTGGGTGGATTAGTGTGTATATTCTAAGTGTGGGGGGGGGGAATTGTTAGGAAGCATTGGTGATAGAGACATGGAACTCATTGTGAAAAATTGGCAATTAGAAAATGCTCATGTGCTCTTTGTTTTAGGTCATATGCATTTCTTGTGTTAATAAAAAAACTGTGCATAATAGAAAGTGAAATAAAAAGTTGAAATAAAGAATACATATGTTCATATTTTGAAAAGAAAGTGCACGAGTAAGGTGAAATAGGAAGAAATTGGGTAGATAGGTTGCATTGTTATGAGTATATAGGTGAAATAGGATTAGGTGGACACTTAAGCTAATCAAAGAACTAATTCTTTAAGTCCACTTAACCATATTTATCCTACCTAAACCCTGGCCCCATTACAACCCTCCAAAGACCTCATGATATTTGTCTTTCATGCATCAAATACTAGTTGATTGTTAGATGAAGTGCAAATCTTTGAAAAGCATGATAAAAGGAGACTTGAGTGATTAAGCCCTAAACACTGAGCGAATTGAGTGAATACACATCCGGTGAGGGGTTCGATCGCTCAATTCTATGTTCTTGCATCTCATGCTATACCTTCTTGCAAGTTGTTTGTTGATTAGTTTTGAAAAGCTCAATTCAATTCTTTGGACATTGATTTTAGTGCATAAATTCTTTGCATTTGCCCTAAGGCCTCCTTGTGATAGATTGGAATTTCATGGTTTGTTTTACCAACTCTTTGTATAGTACATTTTGGTAGTAACCTTTAGGATAGTTACATGCATTTAGGTAGTACATAGAATAAATCGTTTTCCTTTCATCTATCTCCTTTGAGTGTGTTTAGCATGAGGACATGCAAGTGTTTAAGTGTAGGGGAATTGATGAATCCATATTTGATGATGATTTTTGGTTGAATTTGAATGGATTTCATCATATAAACTTGCACTTATTCCACTAAATAGCATGCATTTGAACTTTCCTTCTAATTTGTGCTTGATTATGAAAACATGCTCTTTTGTGCCTAATTTTATTAATTTTATTCCATTTACCTTCCATTCAATATCTTGATATTATTTGTGAGTGATTTTAGAGGTATAAGGCAGGAATGGCTTGGAGAAAATGAAAGAAGCGCATTCAAAGTGGAGGAAGCATGAAGAATCAAAGGAGAAGAGCTCAGCTTAGTGTACGTGCGCACAGACCTGCGTGCATACACACAGCCATCAGATCGGAGCCACGTGTGCACATGGATCGCACCGTGCGCGTCGCGCGTTTAATCAAGCATCTCCTAGTGTGCGTGCGCACAACCTTCTATGCGTACGCACGGGTAGAGATTTTCGGCAGAGTGTGCGGACGCACACGTCTGTGCGTCCGCACAGGTAGATGCACATGCCTTCATTAAAAACTCATGTGACTCGCAATTTGGTGGTTTGGAGGCCCATTTATGAAGCCATTTATCTCATAAGGAAGGAAAAATGAAGACAAGAACATAGCATAACATTAGTGTAGCTTAGGAGTAGTGGTAGATAGTTTTTAGTATAGTTTTTCTTTAAGTTTTTCATCATCTTCTCTACTAGAGTTTATAATAGGGTTTTTACATTCAAGTGCCATTTCCATTTCGATCTTGGATTTTGCTAATTCCCATTGTAAGTATCTCTTTGTTACTACTCTTTATAGTTACATTGTCCTTACACTTTCTTATAATTCAAGTTATAGTTCAATTTCGATTCTCCTTTGCAATTTCTATTTCTTGTTGATGAATTTGATGATTGATGATTGTTACATGCTTTCTTGAGTGTTTATTGTTGATTGAGATCATTTGTTACTTTTGGTTTCAAGCTTTTTCTCATTTTCCCCATGTTTAAGGTTTTTGCCCACCAAGTGTTTGACAAAATGTCAAGTATGATTTTGGGCTAGTTTTCTATCTCTTGGCTTGGGAGAAGTGAGCAAATGGGTTCCTAGAGTTGGAATGTCCAACATTTAGTGTTGATTTTGGATTGTTAATTGTTCTTGTTCCCACTAACGTTATGTTGTTGCTAAGGCAATTAGCGAGCAATTTAGGATTTGTGGGTTAAGAACACTTATGCTCATTTAACTTTCTCTCCAATGTGAGGGTTAATCAAGTGAGATTGATCCATTCTAGTTGGCATAGTTGTGGTTCCAACAAGGAAAGGACCCTTAGCTCACTCCAAGCCAAGATACCTTTTATGCTTGAATTCCTTTATACACATTTACATTAGTTCCTTTTATACTTTACTTATCTATATTGCATAGTTACTTCTTTGATTCCTTTATTAGTTCATTTATTTCAATTTTGCATATTCTTTAATTGCTTTATATGTTTATCCCTTTATTGAAAACTCCATGATTCTCACAACCAAGATTGCACACTCATTGGTCTCAAGTGTCCTTGGGAGACGACCCAGGAATTGAAACTCTCGGAATTGAATTGATTTTGAATTGTGACATATTCTTTGGATTGAACAATTTGATTTGGAGATTAACCGTTGGTCTAGGCCATACTTTCAATGATAGAATTCTAATTTGTGAAAACCTAGATCGATGGTAAATCTTCCCAACACATCACCTTCCTTCCTCCAAAATTTATATCCAAGCATTCCTCAGAAACTTCTTGCTCAGGGCGTCCGTCACCACTTCACGATGTTGTATTCGTGCACATCCTAAATCCCTTTGATAATGCATCGCAATAATTCCGAGTAGTTAATTAAGTTCGGTTAACATGACTTCTGGCACTGAGGTTAATCTTTCTCTCAAGATTCGAAAGCTTTCTTTGCATTCAGGCATCCATACAGATGTTGCATTCTAGCACGTTAACTTACTCATAGACATTATGGTCGGCAAGAATTTAAAGTTCCAAAACTCCTCTGGATGGCGTACACTTACACGTTTCACCTTCCGCGTCCAAAAGTCTTGCTTTAAGGGATTAGTGTCTCGATGGTTACAGCTAGGATTCATACGTGATACTAATATAGGCTCGAGCTGATTTTCAGAAAGACATTAAGCTCGAAAGACGAATGGACAATATGAATGGTATTTGTGAGAAATCAGAAAGAAAGTCTTGTATATGGTCAAACAGAGTTGTACCGAAATAATAGAATGCACAAGAAGAGAAACTTAGGTGCATCTCAAGAAAAGAGTTCAAATCAAAGACCTTCGGTAGAAAGAACAGAGCGTATAGAGTCAAAGAAGTCTCAACTGATTTTGAAGAACACGGTTTGCGAATAAGGAAAACTCTAGTCACGGCGAGCACATAAGATTCAAGGATTACGTGATTATACCAAGACAAGCTCAAGCTAATCCTGGAAGAATCAAGATTCATGCGCATAAAGGGTGAAATAGAAAAGATGATCAAGTCATTTAAGAAGAACTCCGGGTAGAGTTTCAATGTAGGTTCCAAAGGAAGGTTTAGATCGAGTCGCAAAGATTCGTTGGCACATCCTTTCTCGCATAAAGTCTCCTGCCATTCTCTTCCTTCTTCCTTGGCATAACCGGCGCTTCTTGGAAGGTAACACTTAGTTGGACAATTCTCTCTTCCAGTACTCCCTTCAATTCGATCCTAAGTTTTACCGATTATAATGGTGTCTTCGCTTATGGTGCAATCAACACTGACCCGGCTTTCGGCACTAAGTCTATCGCAAACTCACTTTCTCTCTGGGATAGGTATTCTGGTACACCTTCAATAATTACTTCAAAACTTTCTCACAACAGGGATTTGACTTCATCTTCACTCGCCTCTTAAACAATTAACAACTAAAAGTTGAGTTCATCCCATTCTTCATCCTTGCGGCTCACTATCACTGGGTTTTGAACAAAAACTCTACGTAGCTCTCAGCACTTCCGATTTCTTAGATATAATCCAACCTGCTTTCGCGACGTCACTCTGATTCTTATCCTTCAAGAACCTAGCCACTCCTCTAAGTTAACTAAATATCACTCCGTCTCAACAACTAATAGTCTTCAACTAATCATCAACTTGGATTTCATGATTATCAACGCTTGTCATGCATCACGAATGAATATTTCATATTAATGATATGCAAGGAAGTTAGAAATTCAGCTGCTAGTTTGCAATTACCTCGGGTATGAGAATTAGATTCAGCTATATCCTGGCCCTCTCTATATGGACAATTCCAAAACATATGCCCTGGTCTCCCGCACTTGTAACATACGCCTAGTCCAGCCCTGCATGGTCTATTTGGATGATACTTCTTGCATCTCGGGCACCTCAAATTTTCTGGTTGAGTACTAGTCTGCTCTTCTGAATTCTGTCCCTGACGGTTATCGATTCTTCGGTCATTGTTCCGGCGTTGAGAACGTGAAGTGACAAAACGACCCCTTTTGAAACTTTGGCTCCTAAGTGTAATCTTCTTTCCCTTTTTCTTTGTGGAAGATTCTCGGTGATCAATTCTTGCCACTTCAGTCCTTCTTGAGCTTTCTCCCGTTGCTTGACCTGTGCTAGTTAACTCCGGATAACCCATTACCCACTTCAGTGCACTTTAGCCCATTTTGCGTACGCAGCCCCCTTTACGCGCACGCAAGCGCATTAAACAGAAACGCATGGTCGTGTAAAGGAGGTTCGCGTATGCAAAATTTCCAAGTCACGCGTACGCGTGTGCGTACGTTTTATCAAAATTTTTGGCTAAGTCTGAAAACCTGCAGAATTTCAATTTTGAAACCCAAACTTCCGACGCGCATAACTTTTTCGTTTTAAATCATTTTTCTTTCATTCTTCGAACGGCATAAACTTCACGAAACTAATTTTCATATAAAACATATTTGAACCAATTTGGGGGTCCGGAAGCCAAGTTATGGCTCATCGAAATTCGGCCAAAAATCTATTTTTCACAAACAAACTCAAACCTCATTTTTCATCAAAACCAAACTCAATGCCCCCTTCCCATACATATATCCAGCATGGAAACATGTCATAGCATACCAATACAGCCCTACTATCTACTCTTCATACCATAATCAATCATGCTTCACTCTAAGCTCAAAAACACCAAGAATTCAATCTTCAAAATTCCCAATTAACTCCAATGACTCCGGCCACCAAGGGTTTATTCCAAGAGCTCCAATTCACCAATTCAAAATCCAATTTAACATAATTTCAATCTAATTCATACAATTCACTAAATTAGCACAAGGGTATATAAAATTGGACAAAACACAAGGGTTTAGAGTTTTCTTACCTTAACCATTGATGATTGGAGTATAATCCAATAATTATCTAATGTTAGATTGCACCTAAACCACCAAAATCATCAAAATCACTTAAAGCTCAAACCAATTTCGTGGAGAAAGGGGGCACAGAAAACTGGGCACGAATTGGAGAGAAACTTACCACTTTGTTCAGATAGAATTGACGAGGACTCCGAGACGAACGTGTGGCCACAAACGGCTCGTCAATCGGAGCTCTGGATTGAAAGATATAAGCAGTGACGGATCCAGAAAATTTATGTTGGGGGAGCAAAAATAATACACATTACTATCAAAAGATATATTAATTTAAATTTAAAAATATAAAAATACACATTAATTATTCGAATACAAAAAAAAAAACCAAATAAAAAATAATTATGTTGGGGGAGCCGCTAACTTTTTTTGCTTCAATTCTAAGAACTTCTTTTTATTAGAAGAGACTAATGGAGTGACTTTAGATTCTAGTGGTAGCTTTCTTCTGAAATATTTTTTATTATTATTTTAAAAATAAAAAAATATATATTTTAAATTAGTAAATTGATCAATTTATTTTAAAAATTTATATGCAACATAATTACATATAATAGAATAGAACAAAAGATAAACAAATAAATAATAAGAATCACT